>NC_134239.1:115282100-115582403 GCF_965152275.1 Natator depressus
TAGGCCCAGGAAGGGAAGGAACAATTTGGTTGTGTGGTTTTGTGTTTTGGAACACAGTTTTGTGAGATCCCTTTCTAACTCATCACACTCTGCTTTGGACTTAAGTATCGTGAGTCATTTTGTATCATCTGCAAACTTTGCCACCTCACTCTTTACCCCTTTTTCAGACCATTTATGAATGTTGAACAATAGTAGTCCCAGTACAGATTCCTGGGGGACATTGCTATTTACCTCTCTCTGCTGTCAAAACTGTCCTACCCTTGTTTCCTGTCTTTTAACCAGTTACTGATCTAAGAGAGGACCTTCCCTCTTATCCCATGACTGCTTAGTTTGCTTAAGAGCTTTTGGCGAGGGACCTCGTCAAAGGCTTTCTGACAGTCCAAACTCCCCAGAAGCTGCAAACAGAAGTTAAACAAGATGCATCCCTGAGGCATACCTCAGGTGAGGATTCTAGAGGTGAAGGAGCACATGCCAATCATGACTCCCTGGGTGAGGTCTGACAGGAACAGTGCAATCCTTCTAACCCCTGCTATGTCTGTGGGAGAGCAGGATTCTCTGGTCAGCAGTATCAAATGTTGCAGAGAGATCTTGCCAGAAGAGAAAGGACTTCTGCAGTAGTAAGAAAAGGTCCAGAGCTATCCAGGTGTGACGCTCTGTATCTTTGGGGAACCCCCAGAACCCGCCATGTTCATCCTTGTAAAATGATTGTGTGGTATCCAATGCAAAGTTTGTCATGACAGGTGTCTTCGGAAGGCTCATGATGCACTGAGTATTATTGTTATAGGGATGTTTTAGTAATTGTTGTTACAGTAATGTTATAGGTTATAATTTTATGTATAGCGTTATGAGGCTGAAAATGTGTCTTCATGGCTTAAAATAAACCCAGGCAAAAACCCTCCAAGAGAAGAGGGGTAGTTCACCTCATCAGGGCATATATGGGACAAACCCAGCCCAGCCTCACAGGAACAAAGGACACTGGCCTAGGCAGCAACAGAGGATCTATTGGACTCTCGAGTGAGTCACCCCCACTTCCTTTGGTCAGTTTGGGATTGCGATGAGGTAATGCTCACCTGATTCTGAAGGGGGGGGTGAAGTCAAGAGGGAAGAAAGAACATGATATAAGGGAGAGATGTTTACCATGCTCTTCGTCTCTTTTCCACCTCCATCTATAGACATCACCACCAAGCGACTGAAGCGCTGATCAAAGGGGAGAGCCTGGCTGAAGGGCAACCAGCCAGCCTGTGGTGAGAAGCATCTAAGTTTGTAAGGGTACTGAAAGTGTTAAAATCAGCTTAGAATGCTTTTTGCTTTTATTTCATTTGACTAAATCTGACTTGTTATGCTTTGATTTATAATCACTTAAAAATCTATCCTTGTAATTAATAAATCTGTTTGTTTATTCTACCTGAAGGAGTGTGTTTGGTTTGAAGCATGTCAGAGACTCTCTTTGGGATAACAAGCCTGGTACATATCAATTTCTTTATTAAATATGAACTCATATAAGCTTGCAGCGTCCAGCAGACATAACTGCACACTACAAGACAGAGGTTCCTAGGGTTGTGTCTGGGACCGGAGATATTGGCTAGTGTCATTTGGTTGCACAATCCAAGGAGCAGCTTAGATGCCAGAGGCTGTGCGTGAACAGCCCAGGAATGGGGGTTCTCACAGCAGAGCAGGGTAAGGCTGGCTCCCAGAGTTGAGGATTGGAGTGACCTAGCAGATCACCAGTCCAGATAACACCAGGGGAACGTCACACCAAGGCAATTGATATTGCATAGAGAGCCCCAGAGTGTCTCCATGACATGGAGGACGACTGTTCAGCTGGGCCAAACATGTACAGGGAAGGGAGAACTCTTGGGATTTATATTAGAGGTGAGTAAGAGGGAAGAACTTTGTTTCAAGTCACCCAAATTACTCATTTATCTTGTATTTCTCTCACCCAAGTTTCTCATGGCCTTATTTTGGGCATAGTCACGTTTCAAATATGTCTGACCTATGAGCCTGACTCTGATCTCAGTTACACCAGCATAAATCAGCACCAATCAACACAGCACTGTCTACAGTTGAGGTTAGGATGATATAACTACATCACTCAGGAGTGTGGATTTTCCACACCCCTGAGCAACACAGTTATACTGACATACGTTGGTATTATAGACCAAGCCTTAGAGACATATCACTGGAATACATCTTGGTATTTATTCTCTAGAATACATAAATGTTACTTGTTTCCATGTACCCAACAACTGTGCTAAACTCCATAAAGCATCCTTTCTATTCATCCCATCACAGCTTGCTTATACAGAATCATCATTCTTTTCAGTAGTTTAGTCAAGGATAAACCCCTCTGACTGAGTTTACCGACTTCTCCTTTGAGGAATATGGAGTTTAATTTAGGTTAATTCACTCACTTTTAAAAAAAATTTTTACCACTATACCATTGATTCCTTTTAGATCCTTGATGAGACTTGTGATTGTCATAATACACTGAGCCAAAGTCACTACTGGGGTAACTGAGGCTTACACCAGGGATGTATAGACTCATTTTGACTATAAATAGCAGTCACACTCTAAAGGATACATCTATTTAAAATAGGCATGGTGATCACTGGCTTCTCTCTCAGATAATTGTAAGGATACAATCAAAATGAGCCACTGTACTGAATCAGTTTCCTGGTTAAATTTTTTAAATACCCATTTTTATATGCAGATTCACTCTGTTTCTGTTTGCTCGGAAATTAAGTAGGAGAAAGTTCAAATCATTTAGTCTTCCTTCTGTCATGTTTAAATTTAGAGGAGCCAGCAGAGAAGTTCAGCAATGCAAAAAGCTGAATAAAGAATGCTGTCTTCTACAAAACAAAATCGGAGCTTAGGTTACTTCCAGGAAGAACTGCTTGTTATTCAGCTTCCAGATAAAAAAGTAATTGAATATTCTCCCCTGGCAACCCTGATAGAATATTTAACTGGTGACATGGAATGAACAGTTTAGATCTATTCTGTGCAATCATCTAAGTCCCCAAACTGAAAAATATGATTCTGTATCACTGCAGAAAGAGGGAAATTCACCCCTAGGGACTGCCACCATTTTCAGTGACCTCTCGTCTGGAAAAAAATCACAAGGAATCCACTCCTTCCTCTCTTCCCAGCTCCTTGGGGGAGCTGCATTGCCATGGAGGGGAAGGGATCCAGAGTGTAGGCTCTGATCTCTAGAGATCTTGAGGGGATCTGCAGATTTCAGGGCAGAAATGTTTTTGCTCATTCTACATAGGTCAAACTCCCAACTCTGTAATGGGAGAATTCAATAGAAATTCCAGTCACAGGAAATCACTGGATTTCCAACTCCCATATACTTTTTTCCCTGCATAGAGAATGGTCAAGCCCCATGATATTCTGGTCCAATGTGCATAAGGTTACATAAATATTACAATTATAAATATCAAAAATGCAGCTAGATATTTCAAAAGATGGATGAGCATTATCACTGCAGGTACCACAAAGAGAGATTTTGAGGCATGAAGGAACGTAGATGTTCCAGTGATCCAATTCTAGTCCATGGAGGTAACTGAATTGGCCTCCTGGCATATAAAAGCACCTGGCATATAAAACGTAAAACAGATTGAAATTAATTCATTGTATCCAGAGTTTATATTCGGCATTACAGAGAAATTAGATGTTTCATTTTCATCTTTATGAGCAGAGATGGGGATAAAAATATCACAGATCCATCACTTACTATGTCCTGTTGTGTAGAGGTTTTTTGGGGGGGCCAGTTTGGGGGACCAGTTATATTTTATAATTTCTAATTTTTATATATATATCACATCTGTAATGAAGCAACAATATTAGCAGCCATGAACAGGAATACCCAGGGGCCAAATCTGAAAGAAAAAAGGTAATGGAAGCTCTACCCAACAAACCAAGTCCTACCCACTGGAGTATCCAGAAGGAGATGGCCAAATGAGACACCACTTACAGCAGATTTTCCTAATGTGATCCTCCCTTGTTTTTCTTGTGCAATTTGATCAGCACTGAAATGGTTAATGTTGACATTCATGCCATCATCATTAGGCTTCAGCATCAACATCTGATTGAGGTGATGGGGCCAGTTAAGACATTTCAGGCTCTCTGCCGATTCAGATAGATATCGCTGTATCAGTTAAACTCTGTTCACAACATGGAGGTTATCTTCCCAGCCATGAAGGCTACAGACTCTTTTTTTAAAACGAAAGCTTTGTCACTTTGTGCTACAGAAACTCTCTCATAAAATTATACCAACTTGTGACACTGATCCAATTTAACCCTGGGTTCTACCTATCTCTGGCAAGCATGAGGCACTGGGAGTCTCAGAATTTTGTTTGAATGACAGACGAGCAACTAAAAAGTTAGGTAAAGGATGTCACTGAAAAAGGCAGATGCTGCATCTGCATTAGGCTAAGCTTGTGTTATGATGATATTACAAACTAGGAAAAAATCCCACATAACCCAACCTATCCTGATGCATTGGTATTAGTATTACAATATTTATTATCTTTCTGTTTAATACATGGTGCTGGCATGGGTAGAAAATAATCTTGATACCCACGAGACACTGATTTATGGGTGTGTTTTTTTTTTCCTATACCAGCTGGGGCTCTATATTATGGAGTATTTGCTGTCAGTACTGACTTGCATTGCTCCTCTAGAGCACATTTATTACACAATGTAAAAACCAATGTGGATGTACAAAATCCGTGTTAATTTCAATGTACTCAGTGACTGATTCCTGCTCTAATTAAATTTGGGAGCCCAATAACTTCTCCATGGATTGGCTTAGAACACAGTCCGCAAATACTTTTTGCAAGATAATGAAATTGTTTGTCTGTAGGATACGTTTCTCCTGGGTTGCAGAGTTCACACATGGAGAAAGCCAGAGTTTTATTGTTTCAGATCTGGAAGGAAGTTTGTATTATAACTGCTCTGTGGGAATCGCCCCCTTCTCCCATTCCCACTGACAGCATCATGTATTACAGTACAGTGTTGCTTCTCTCGTGCTAGAATGTGTTGAAGTTCACTTTAATTTGTACTTCTGAGACCTTTAGAAGACAACATGATACATTTGTTATCCGTAGTCGGTGCTCCACTGTGCTGAAACTGAGCTAGAGAGCAAAGGAGCTCAGGCTCTGATCCTCCCAGACCAAGGATCAGAACTGCTCTATGGTAACTCTTGACATTCCTAACATACTCACCAGAAAGCACAACGGACCACATTATTATTATTTACTTTATTATTAATTTTGTACGGAGGACCCCTCCTGAAGCAGGTCATGTTTTATAATAAGAGCATCACAACAACAATGCAATCATGCTGTGTTTTTGCTTTCCAACATGTAATTAGCATTCTTATAACTTGAAGATTAACTACAGTATTAACATTATCATCCCTTTGGTGTTGTTCTTACTACATATATTGTTAACTACATTGTATTTACACTGTAATTATTCTGAGTCATGTAGTAAACTTCCTGGTTTATAGAAACTAGTAGTAACTACAAGCATCAAAAAGTGTAATTACGAATGTGATTGCAATGTAACTACAGTTAATACAAAGTGTGGCCTCTTTGTACTAGATGCTGTAAAGACACACAAGAAGGCACCATCCCTATCCCCAAGAACTTAGCATCTAATATAAGGTAAGAGGCAACGTCAGTGTAACAATGGGAGGGAAGAAATTGTTACCTAGGCTAGCAACCTGCACATAACCAGAAGATTCTGATACATTTTAAATATTGTCTTTTTGAATTTTAAAAATTCCTTCCCAATCACAGCTTCCTGGCATTCCTTACACTCTGGGTCTAATCAAAACAGCAAAAAAAGTGAATACCCACAACAAGCTGCTCCTCAACAATCTACAGCCCAAATAATTGTTACCGAACCAAGGCCCCAATCCTGCAATCACTTACACACGAGCTTAACTTTACTACCTGGAGTATTCCCATTGAAATCAGGATAGTACAGATAAGCATGTGTGTAAATGTTTGAAGGATTGGGCCTAATTCAGCAAATAATTGAGGATAGGGGACAGGTTCAAGAAAAATGTGTCTGTTCATGGGGAAATTTGCTCACCCTTAAAAGAGGCAAAATGTGTTGAATAAATTATGTTGTGAATTATTCATCCAGCTGTGGTTCATAGAGAATGTGCATTTATATTCTTCAGGAAGCCAGTGGAACATCTTTAAACTCCTTCATTACTAATTTCTGTCATGCACCATTGCTGATTTGTACCTGTGCATGTCCCTGTTCCTGGCCATAGTCATTACAATACAAAACATCTAACCATCATGCCAGGAGAGTGCTTCTTCTTGGAAGTACATTAAAGTTCAGTGAAATGGTTTAAAGGAATTGCCTGGCACTGAATTTTGATGCCAACATTGGTTTCCCTGGGAGTGGAATGAGAAGTTTATGGCTACACACAGTGGATCACCAACACTGTCAAGATTTATTCGTTCCCAGACAGAAACTAAGGGATAGATTCACAAACGGAACTTAGGTACTACCATGCTCAGTGCTCAGCCACCAGATGGAATTCACAGCCCTAAACTAGGTGCCAAGTCTTCCTATACAAGACTTGCGGAGAGTTAGGTGCCTAAGAAAAGGATTCACAAATGGCAGCAGACTGAGTGGGGAACTGCATAAGCTAACCACAGGAAATGCAACAAGAAGGGTGTGTCCTTAGTCCCACCCCCTCGGAGGAAGTTCCACTCATGATTCACAGCTGTGAACCCACTCCTGAAGTTTGGTGCTTAAGCCACGTCAGCCAAAGGTGGCAGTGATGCCACCCTTCTTGTGACTTTTAGCCCAGTGGTTAGGCCTCTCACCCAGGATGTGGAAGCTCTGGGTTCAATTCCCCCCTCTGCCTGATGTGGAGCAGGACTTTGAACTTGGGTCTCCCTCACAAGTGAGTGCCCTTAATCACCAGGCTAGAGATTCATTCTCACTCGCTCTCTGGTCCCACGACTATTTAAGTATTTATACACAGTGGAATAGTTCAGGATAAACTGAGACAGACTTGCCCCAGAATACTCTATAGCCTAGTAAGCACACCTACCAGATTGGGCCCTGAAGGCAAAATAGGCAGGGGAATGACTAATTTGTGAATCCTGCTGGGACTTAGGGTTGGGTAAGGTGCTAGGCAGGGTCAGGACTTAGGCACCTTGGGGACATGAATGGCAGAAACTTGGGGACCTAGGGACTGTAGACACCTAAGGGATATCTGGTGGCTGAGTGGGGATTCTGGGAATGCCAGTGGCACCTAAATGTCAGATTTAGGCACCTAAGTTCCCTTGTGCATCTAGCCCAATGTGCTTTTATAAATTAAACAACCTTTTTCTCTTCTTGGATTAACAGCAGCCACAGGGTGTATTGTCCTTCTTAGCTCATTACATCCAAAGTCATAAGACCATGCCTGGAACACAAAATGTTCAAGCCAATAAAATATTTACCTCCTACCTGACAAGTATTCTATGTAACAGTGTTACAAGTATAACTGATACTTTTCAGGACTTAATCATTAGGTGGTCCATCACAATGAGAACACAAGTTGTCTTATCTACATACAGGCAAGAGATAATCATCCCATACCCTGAAATATAGGGACCCATGGGCAGCATACCAAGCACAACATCACAAGCCTCCTAGTCCAGCCAGGATGAGGTCACCCTTCACCCTCTGTACTGGGACCCTCCAAGCCCCAAGAAGAGGCAGTCAAGGAACTGAAGGAGGTGTCAGACCAGGAAGCTGCACCAGCAGCCAACTTCTCATCCTCTTCTCTGGATGAAGCCATCATGCCCCCACCTCCCACCATGGGGGGTAATTTTAAACAATTTCAGGAGCTCTTTATGAGAGGCAGATTCCTTGGACATTCCACTAGAGGAAGTGCCTGAGTCCCAGCATAAGCTGCTGGACATACCACACACATCAACTTCCCCCAAAATCACCCTACCAATCAATGATGCCCTCTTGGATGCGGCAGACCCCGGCAACAGTCCTATCCACCTGCAAAAGGGTGGATGAAAAGTATTGTGTGACCTTTAAGGGAATGGAATACCTTTTTTCACACACCCCCAATCAAACTCCCTGGTGGTGGAAGCAGTGAACGAATGGGGCAGACACCACCATTCCGTGTGACAGGGACTGGAAGAGACTAGACCTTTATGGTCATAAGGCCTACTCATCGGCGACCCTACAATTTAGGATCACCAACTATGAGGCGTTAATGGCTAAATACAATTATACAAACTACTCAAAACTATCAGATTTTATTGAGTTTCTTCCTGAAGGAAAGAAGGAACAATTCAGGAGGACCACCTTGGAGGGCCATCTTCTCACTCAAAGAGCCTTGCAAGCCTCACTGAACTCAGACATGGCGACATGTGACGTGCATCCTTGTTCCATCTCTCTGGGTTTCCCAAAGAGGTACAATCATCGGTCGAAGATCTTCCGTCTGAAGGCCCCAAGCTATCCGCATCCAAAACTGATGAGTCCCTTCACACATTGAAGGACTCCAGACCAATGCTGAAATCCTTAGGCATATACATGCCTACAAATAAGAAAAAATAGGGCATGTTACTACTCGGTGCAAAGATTCCGGTCTGTGCTTTATACACAACCTCAGAGACAAAAGGACCCACAGAGAGGGAAGCAGAGACCCGCAAGATGACAACAATCCCCGTCCCAGCCTTCGACATCTCAACAACCTCCTGACATGGAACAAGACAGGGACAGTGCAAGTGCGACTCCACCAGACTCTGCTACTACAATTCTCCGATTACAAGCACAGGGGCACGCAATCACCTAAAGCGAAGCACCCAAAGGGACAACTATCTTGCAGAACCTCAGTTACTGCATAGGACGAGACACCTTCTCTTCTGTGATTTTATGAAAACTCCCTCAGAATCCTAGAGACCAGAGACAATAAGCCCTGGATGCTCCCCATGCCCAGTGTCTCTCAGATTGTTTTGCATCCCTCACTTAGGAGGGGTGACCACAGGGTCACAGCCCATGGATCACAACACAAACAACAGCTATTTAATGTATGTTCGGACCCAGTGGGATTGAAGGAGGGACAGAAAGAGAAATGCCCAGTGCTTAATTTGTAATGAGAGAAGTACCAGGGCTCAAGCAATTTTTTTTTACTTTCACAACTGATGAAGCAAGCCAAGATGTGCCAGCGTTATGAACCGCCAAGCCTAGAGGTGCCAGGGCTCAGCTCTGGCACAAATTAATCACTGAAACCACACACTTTCTTGCTGCTACTGCTGCTCTGTCACCACTTGCCGCGCCTCTTCCTTCCTTGCCTGCACCAGGCTCGGTTCTAGGGGGAAGCACCACTTCAAAATACAACACTGTGCAGCTGGATGATATAGACAGGCACTTTCCTCAGAATGTTGTGCAGCATTCATGACAGGAAGATGAAGTAGTATCACCCCCCACCCAGTACCCAAAACCCAGCTGCCTTATCTTGTTGTGCACCCCTCCTCTTTTCAAACTGCAGTTTTGTAGCTGCAAGGGATTGTGGGATTTGGGGTCATGGCAAGAAACCACAGCTGTCCTTTTGGTGCTAGCTATAAGAAGGTTGATATGTATTGATCTTGTCTATCTTCCTGCCTGTGCTCAAATGTTCCTGACAGTATCTAGATGTCAGGAGCCATGGGAAATGACTAATATTAAAACCAGAACTCAGGAGCACTTGTCAGACCTGCCACTCAACTGTGAGCTGTGATCCCTCCTCTTTTCCAAATACTGAGGGAAGACTGTTGGCCTTGGTTTTGGATGGACTGTGGTGCTAATTTGAGTGAATTGTAATTGCTTGCCATGGTCTGAACTGATTTTTCTAAGCTTGCTCAGCCTATCTGGATGCTTCTATCTTTTGCATGTGGTGGCTTGTTTCTTCTGCGTAATAGGAGCTGATGCTTTACATAGAATAAAAGGGCCCTTTTTTGGGGTGAATTGTGCAGAGTATTCAAGATACAATTTGCCTGTAAGGAACTCTGGAATTAATGTGACCTGACAACAGAAAGTTTGGTTCTTCATGACTAGTTCCGGAAGATTTACAAATATGAATGCTACAATTTATGAGTTGTGCTGCTACAATACAGCTTTGGAAAAAAAGCACTGATTTATGCAGGAAACTCAATTTATATATTATCAAAGCAAAATCTTTTTAGGCTAGAAAAAGTTTGGTACCGCATACAACACTTTCCAGACCTAAGGCACTATTTCAATGACAAAGAAAGGAGTTACATAAGCACTCTGTAATTTTCCTGTAGAACTTTGTGTGGGTGGTAGGGCTCTGCATGTTACATGAGAGATGGGCTCACTGAATTATGCATTAGCATGACAGTGTGTAGCCAGGAATATAGCCCAATATTTTCAAAATTGGGTGCTAAGAGTTAGACCCTTAATTTGATATTTAGGCATCTAAATAAAAGTGGCCTGATTTTTTTTCCAGAGGTGCTGAGCACCCACTATGTCAATTACAGTTTGATTAAAATACAGAACTCTGTGTTGCATACTATGCTTGTGATTGTGCATGGGCAAATGGCTTTGAGTAATAGAACCCCTGACTATGAACTTTCATCCCAAACTGAAATGAACCAGCTTTCCAGCCCTCTGACACTGCCTGTTTTCTACCAGTTGGAGAAAAGCTGAAATCTGTTTACAAAAACAATTTGCAAGATGTTTCTAACCTCCTGGAATCTAGGGAAGGCTGGAAAGTTTTTGCAAAGGTCACTTCTTGTTAGACGTCAAGCCTAGTTTCTCAATCCTAAAGGAGCAGGAAAGTTTGGGCTGTCATATACCTACTCCTAATATAAGGGCTGATCCTGAGAGATGCTAAATGTCCTCAGTGCCTTCCACAGCCAGTGATCTCACAGGATCAGACCGCATTTGTGGTTCACCACTTATTGTTAGTGATGCTTGCCATGGAGAGGAGACTTACAGAAAACTTGAATGCCTATCTTGGCAGGTAAAGAGCTTTTATGGTCACCTTTGGTATAAGTATAATAAAAGCTCTAACACTAACATTTCCAAGCCTGCTTAAGCTCCTACATTTACATTTATGGCCAGATTTTCAAAAGCACTTAGCAGCTCCCATGTGGGCACCTAAGTAGATAGCCAGATTTTCACAGAGGCTGAGAACTTAATGGGAGCTCAAACACTGAAAACTAGACCACTTTTACTTAGGTGCCTAAACGTGGATTTAAGAGCCTAACTTTAGGCATGCTGGGACTGAAAGTGCTGGGCTACCTATACCATCCTACAATCAGCCCTTCAGCTAAATGACGGGTGCCTTACACTTCCTCTCAGTTTGTAATTAGAGTTCCAGCTACAGATCTGACTGCACTTCTCTACCCATCTGACATGCTAATCACTTCAGAATCCATACGCCAAGCTGCATTAAATCATAACAGGAACTTGGGTTTTATGAAAATTGTCATAATTATATCCACAAGCTCAGAACTAAAAAAAACCCAAACCCCATTCACAGCTCTCATCCTGGCCAGCAGCTTATCAGGAAAAAATATACCTCTATCTGCCATGCATGTAACACCCCAGTTGTATCTGTATACAGCTCTGTCATGTCATGTCAGACTCACAGGACCTTCAGGGCTATCACTGCCCTCCCTTCCTCCCCCGGACCATTCTCCAGCACGTAACCAGACTTTGATTTCTCCTCATTTCCTCTGATTCTACATCAACCTCAGAACTGCCTGTCCCTCTTGGATCTTCTCTCTGGTTCCTGATTGAGAATGCTCCAGTTCAGGAGAGCATGTAACTATATGCATTAAGACCAACCCCATAGCATGTGCTATAAGCACTGTCCTGAACAGAGATGCTTCCCTGAATTGGGATCTTTTCGCCCTCATCTGCAGGGTTGCTTTCAGAGGGATCCATCCTTTACGAGCCCGGACACTCTGGCCCTGATCCAGCAAAGTACTTCAGCGCATGCTTACAAGTCATGTGCTAGAGTGCTCAGCACCTTACAGGACTGAGTCCAGACCTTGGATGTACAGAAGGAGGAATGATCCCCTGAGATGACACATTCAAAAGAAAGGGCTCAGCGTCTTTCTATCCTGCCCAAGTCTTCAGTTGTTCATTGCTTCCCCATTCCCTACCCTTGTATTATACTCCGGTGGAGCTTTCGTCAGGAACAATGGCCTAGTTTCTCCCTCTATGTCTGTGCTGGTTTTTGCCAGACTGCTGGCAGGAAGTGATCGTAATAGCTGGCCACACAGGGCATACCACATTGAAGGGGTATCATCCAGTAACAAAGACAGTATAGCAGCTCCAGCCCGGTGGCTCATGTAGGGGATGACAAGAGGAAAAAGGGAGCTTGGCCAGGGGTTCCTTGTGACCTGGATATCCACACCTGCTGTTACAGCATGTCATTTAGGGCTAGGCACTGCGCAAACACAAGCAAACATAGTTAATGCTCCAAAGACCTCTGGCTCTTCTGCAGTACCTGACGGGCTCAAAATTGTATCAAACCTAAGAATTAAGCCCCACAATGCCCTGATGGAGGAAACAGTATTATTCACATTTTACAAAGCGGGAAACAGAGGCAAGGATAAAGAAATTTGAACACCATCACATAACAAATGTGCAGCAGACCTGGGATTAGAAATGCCCTGATCTCCTGGCTCCTAAGCCCATGCTTTTACCACTAAGCCATGGTTCTTCTCCTAAGAACTCTGGTTAGCAACAATAAATATTTTCTGATATGGACAAATGAAACTAGCCTTATAAAGACATGAAATATATAAAATAATTGGGATAACGTTGCCTTTGTTGCTTCATCCTGATAGCAAATGGTATTCTCAGAGAGTGTAAAACAGTTTATTCCCATCCTCCCCGAGACAGCTCCCACAAAACAGAACCACTGATGGGTTTCAACTGCTTTGCCAAAGTGCCTAAGATGGAGTGCTTTTTATGAACCAGTGTCAAAACAATTTTATCAGCCCATGGTGCTAAACAAGTTATTTAATGCTTCTTAATTTCAAGAGACAAAACTTCAATGATAATAACGTGAACATCCATCACAGAGACACGTTTAGCCTATGATTACCACTCGCCCTCACAAAAACCAAAGTTTAATGCAAATGCATAAATATATTTTTTAAAAGTAACATACTAAGATTACAAACCTGATTCAATATAGATAAGCATGTTCAGTAACCTACATATTGCTGCAGACCCAGTATGGAAATTAGCAACTTCTTTTGGTCCAGCAGCCTACAATACTCTTGGGAATATACGAGCCAGTGCCTGCAGCAGCCAATCTGATTCCTGGCAGATTAATCCTTGTTTAAAGTCTTCTGACTCCATGAAACCATTTTAGTCAGTTTATTTATACACAACAATGGCAGGAAGTTGTGTTCTTATGGATCAGCTGTTCTCTGATAGATTGAAGTGCCTGTCATAAAGGATGGGACAAAGCTATGTAACTCTCCCCCTTTCCAGGGAATTTATGGAGAGACTGTGCTCCTCTGATGCATAAATTTTCCCCAAGCTCCCTTTGGGGTTGGAGTGGCTCTGCACAGCTCCCAATGCAGGGCTCTGCCTAGATGGGACAGTTTAGCCAATCTTTTGTTTTAGGTATTATCAATGTCACCATCTGCAGCCAGGAAGCCCTGAAATTAGATATTGGTGGATCAGTATACGAGCATGATCTACATCTTCAAAAATGGGCAGTGATTTTGGGTGCCCCGGTTGAGATTCATAGATTCCATGGCTAGAAGAAACCACTGTGATCATCTTGTCTGACTTCCTGTATAACACAGGCCATAAAACTCCATCCCTCTCCCCTGCCCCCCCCCCCCCAGTTGAGATGTCTTAATGGAGTCAGGCTTTCAGAAAGCACTGAGCAATTGTACTCTGTAGCCAGGGCCCTTTCAAGATTCTCAAGTTAGGGCATCACAACACTGGGGTGCCCAAGTAATTAATCACTTTGAAAATTTAGGCCATTGTGGATTTTCAAATGTGTAGTTTAAATTTATATATTCTGAGCTAGGTTTTAAAATATCTGGGCCAGGTATTTATAACTGATGCAATTGTTTGTGCAAATGAGGCAATCACCTTGTTACTCACTTGCATGAGCAAATGTGGGTGCTCTTGCATTTTTGCAAGTGCGCCCATTGCACCCTCTTTTGAAAACGCATCCCCATGATTACAGATATACGTTCCATTTGTGGTAAAGGAGAGGTCACCAGAAAATGAAGAGAATATCAACGCAGTGCCTAAAGAAAGCAATGTCCATCATGATAAGAAGTGATAGACACTCCAGCAGTGAAGGAGATTTTCTATAATCATGCTCTTGTAAAACAAAACACTACACTGAGACTGGGGAGATCTGCATTCAACTCCCAGCTCTCCCACAGATCTCCTGTATCACTTTGGACAAGTCACTTGATCTCCCTGTGCCTCAATTCCCCTTCTGTAAAGTAAGGTTATTAATACTTCTCTACCACAAAGGAGTATTATAAGGATCAGTTAATTAGTTTTCTGTAAGATGCTCATATACTATAGCAATGGGGGGGACATTTAAATAGATAGAGATACACAATAAGCCTGGGAAACTCACCCCACTCATTTCAGTGTCATATTGACTGTGGAACTGAGCAAATATTCAAACCTTAGTGGATTTACAAGCAAAAAACGTCATTAAGTTGAAGTTAAGGGCACAGATCAGAGACCCAAGTGTTTAAAATCCTTACAAGAATGTTGTAGTTAACATGCCTAGCCTGATTAAATGCAGCAAGGAAGTACAGAGATCCAGATTAAGCCCCATGCCACAGAGGAAAGGGAATTTGTCAACAAAAAGATGAGAGTCTGCAGTAGCATGAACAGAGTACTGGTAAATGTCTCCGGTGGGGAGAACTTTACAATAACTAGCATGTCACACTGATGCCTACAAGTTATTTCAATTCTTCACTAGGATAGCTGGGAAACCACTAGGACTTTACAGCATTTGTCCTGGGGGATCTTTCTGGCCCAAATACAAAGCCGTCATTACATATGCTTAGTTACTGTGCAGAATGTTAATAGCTGAATACAGGAAGCCATTTGCAATGTATAACAACAACTTTATTGAACCTACTCACTTATGAACAATACTACATACTCTTATGTGCCAGCAGATATCACTTTATTAATTATCTGCATATATACATCTCTCTTTTATATAGCATTCCCCTAGTACAGAATATGATGGCTTGACACTACTAAAATATCACAAGAGAGGAACAAAAGAACATAGCAAACATCTCTAGGTAAGAAGCTTTGGTTTGCATACACCTGTTGTATACAACTTTAAAATCTTACCCCAAGGCATAACTGCTTCCTCCCCCTCAGGTGTGTCCTTCTTTAGGAATAATTCACATCAAAGGTTTCTTAATACCTCACCAGCATTGTTTAATGTCAGATTGGGAGAAATCCAGCTGCTGGACTAATTGTTCAGAATTAAGCTAGTATTAATACTGCAGTGGCATCAAGATTCCTCAGCTGTATGAACACATAGTTAGAGGCAGGCCACACCCTGAACAGTTTACTGTTGAAATAGACAAAATAGGTGCATGGTGGTGGAAATTCAATATTATTATCCCCATTTTACCAATGGGGAATTTAGGCACAGAGAGATTAAATGACTTGTCAGAATTTGTGGCAGAAGGAGAAATTGAACCCCAATCTCTGTTTAAATGAAGAGTGGAGGTCTTTCTAAAAGATATGCTGCAAGTCCAAACAGAATTTATGGGCCTGATGCAGAAAGTACAGGTGGAAGTCCTATGGCCTTTGTTATGCAGAAGATCAGACTAGAATCTAGCTGATCACAGTGCTCCCTTCTGGCCCTAAAATCTATGCATCTACTGAGCCCCTGGTAAATGGCTGAATGACAAGATTGAGCTGTATGAATTACAGATGATTCCAGTTCACTGCCAAATTAAAAAAAAAGGGGGCGGGGGTAATAGGATCGTAATAGGATAGTAAATGAAAACCATTTTTGGTTAACCCAAAAAATAAAATAATAAAATTTGGGAGTCGAGCTAAATGTTTTGTTTTGACAAAACTGAAATGATTTTTTTTGATTTCAACAAAAACGTTTAAAAAATAAAATTAAAGGCAATTTTTCAGTGATAAGTTGTTTTGACCACCAAATAATCAAAATGTTTCACTTCAAAATATCAAAACATTTTGATTTTTTAGGAAATTTTTTTGGACTGAAACAATTTGGCAAACCCCACATGAATTCTCCAAGTGTTTCAGTGTTACTGAATGTGCCTTTTTCTGAAAAAAAATAAATCACCCAGCTCTACCACAATACCATCTTTCCTCTCTGGAAGCTGTACAACAAACTACACGCTGATCACTCAGAGCAGTATAAACTCCTCCCCTGCTGAAAGATTGTGGCCTCCTCTCTCATTCTCATTTCAGTTTGAAAAGCAAACAGCTAGCAATAAAAGCTGCCTTTTAAAAAACACAACTCTCCCCCTCATCCTTCCTCCTCACTGGAGTCCAATTTCCTTCTCCTTTGTTTCTCCATTACTGAAGTGTGATATATTTCTCTTTAAGGGTGAGGAGGGAACACTAGTTTCCACAGGCTACTGTTTCAAACCAGGGATATTTAATGTGAATCCTCATGCAGCTCGCCTCATCTTCCCTCTCCTGTCACAGTTACAGAGAATATCTGCTGAGCAACAGAAGGCAGTGATCCAAGGAACAGTTTCCTAGGATGACATTGGTCAGAGACCTTAGCGCATCACAAATAGCTGTAGCCTTTATTATCAAGGACCTGAAAAAGTGAAACAAATGAAAAACTCTAGAAGGGAATAAAACATCCTAAATCTGAAATATTAAATCAGAAAGTCTTTGACAAGGTCCCACACCAAAGGCTCTTAAGCAAAGTAAGCAGTCCTGGGGTAAGAGAAAAGTCCTCTCACGAATCTGTACTAGGTTAAAAGATAGGAAACAAAGGGTAGGAATAAACGGTCAGTTTTCAAAGTGAAGAGAGATAAATAGCACAGTCCCCCAAAGATCGGTACTGGGACCAGTGCTGTTCAGCATATTCATAAGTGATCAGGAAAAGGGGTAAAACAGAGAGGTGGCAAAGTTTGCAGATGATACAAAATGACTCAAGATAGTTAAGTTCAAACCAAAGAGTTACAAAGGGATCTCTCAAAACTGGGTGACTCAGCAAGAAAATGGCAGATGAAATTCAGTGTTGATAAATGTAAAATAATGCACATGGGAAAATATAATCCCAACTATACATACAAAATGATGGGGTCTAAATTAGCTTGTTACCACTTGAGAAAGATCTCAGAGTCATTGTGGAGAGTTCTCTGAAACCATCCACTCAATTTGCAGCAGCAGTCAAAAAACCAGATATTAAGAACCATTAAGAAAGGGATAGATAATAAGGCAGTACATTTCATAATGCACTGTATAAATCCATTGTACACCCACATCTTGAATACTGAGTGCGGTTCTGGTTGCCCCATCTCAATAAAGATATATTAGATGGAAAAAGTACAGCGAGGAGACCCAACAAACGATGAGAGGTATGGAACAGCTTCCATATGAGGATAGATTAAAAAGACTGGGACTGTTTATCTTAGAAGAGAGATGACTAAGTGGGGATATGATAGAGGTCTATAAAATCGTGACTGGTGGGGAAAAAGTGAATAAGGAAGTGTTATTTACCCCTTCAGATAACACAAGAACTGAGGGTCACCCAATGAAATTAATAGGCAGCAGCTTTAAAACATACATAAGGAAGTACTTCTTCACACAATGCACATTCTCCCTTTTCAACTCATTGCCAAGGGATGTTGTGAAGGCCAAAAGCATAACTGGATTCAAGAAAGAATTACATAAGGTCATGGAGGACAGATCCAGCAATGGGCTATTAGCCAAGATGGTCAGGGACACAACCCCATAGTCTGGGTGTACCTAAACCTCAGACTGCTAGAAGCTGGGACTGGATGACAGGGGATGGATCACTCGATAATTTCCCTGTTCTGTTCATTCCCTCTGAAGCATCCGGCACCCACCACTGTCAAAAGACAGATTACTGGATTAGATGGACCCTTGTTCTGACCCAGTATGGCCGTTCCCATGTTCTTATGGTCCCAGTTCTGTTTCCACTGAAGTCAATGGCAAGACCCCCTACTGACTTCAATGGGAGAAGGACTTGGTCCTTTGAGAGCACACAAATATCAAAGTAAAATCAGTTGTTTGGCTATGGCTCTGATCGTGAGAGGTTCTGAATACATACACTTCGTACAAAAGGGTGTATAGCAGAAGCTTTTTAACTGAGATGCCTTGGTGGAAACTTGTCCATAAAAATTAATAAAAGTCCTCAACAATCTAGGTTTTTATGAGGCCAGTCGCCACTGTAGTATATGAGTGCTTTCAACATCACCTAAACGAAACTGAGAAGAAGGTTAAAAGAGAGTGTTATTTGGTTTGCAGATAAAATAGTTCAAAATGTTCAAAAACACAACCAAGGAAAAGTTCATGCTTTGGCTGCAGATTCTATTTCAAGCAGTTCCAGAGATCTGTCAACACATCCTAGCAACAGATTGTAATGTCATTTGTTGTCACTAGGTGGCACGGTTGCAGATGTCCTCCCTAGTTCTGTCAATCTGAATGTTTGGTTTTGAAGAAATCAAGTAATTCCCCAATCAGCTGTTCAGTAATCTAGTATTTTTTAGATGCCAAATGTATCACCAGTAAAGGTAGTTCTTTGCCTGTATCTCTCTGGATTACTACTATTTATTAGTTGTATTGCTGTAGCAGCTAGGAGCGCCAGTCATGAACCAGAACTCCATTGTGCTAGGTGTTGGGCAAACACAGAACATCGCCCTGCCTGGGGTGATTTAGAATTATTCTTAGCTGCTTAAAGGTTATACTCACATAACTCAACAACCAGACAACAGTAGGGATAATCTATCAAGCATGCCAACAATCTCAGCAGAGAGGCCAGGACCAAATGGGCATGGAAAGAACCTGTGACAAGACTGCCCGCACCTGGTGGGCCCTCCTGCAGCAGGCCACAGCATGACAGATGGGCCTGCCTCAATCTCCCCTTCAGCAATTCCCAGAAAGACTCCACAAAGGCTTAACAAGTGTATAGATATTGCCCTTGCAGGGTTAAATGTATTACCTGAGAAAACCCTGTGCACATAAACCATAACAAAAGTCCCACAGCTATAATCCAGAATTCCTCAGCACAGCCAATCTTCAAGTCCCAACAGTCCACCAAGTACAGCCCCAGTGTTTATCACCATGCCTCAGCCCCAGCCTTCAGACCTCAGGTGGCCCTCTGTTATCAGCTCTCTGACCCAAATTGCCAACAGACATCTGCTGCTCGTAGCCTTCAGCCCTCTCCAGCCATGGCTCTCTGCCTCAGGAAGGTCAGCAGGCCAGCCCCTCCACTGGCTTTCTGACAATTTCTCCCTGTTCCCCAGGAGGGCCTTCAGAGAGCTTTCTGCTCTCTGCATCTTTCCTCAGCAACCTCCTCCAGTCTCCTGAGCACTGGTAGTTCTTACCTGCTAATCTCCTGACTGACCCACTTCATTGTCAGGCTCTCCCTTTTATATGGCCCAGGTGCGCTTTTTTAAAACCCAATTAGGAGGCAGCTGATGAGTCACAGGTGGACAAGACCCCACTCACTCTTAAAGGGACCTATCACCCTGTGATGGACCCCTAGAGGTGGCCCCTCAGAGTCAGGATTGAGGCACATCGGTATAGCCAGTGAGGAAAAATATTGCACTGCTGATGCTGAACATTTATCCTATGGATGGATAGACAAATAAATAGAGGTCTGTCAGACACCTTTCCCAAGCACTAATCTCACATATAGAAAATTATCAGGATGGAAGTTGGTTCAAAGTCCTCTAAACCAGTGGTTCTCAAAGCCGGTCTGCTGCTTGTTCAAGGAAAGCCCCTGGTGCGCCAGACCGGTTTGTTTACCTGCCGCATCCGCAGGTTCGGCCGATCGCGGGTCCCACTGGCCACGGTTCACTGCTCCAGGCCAATGGGGGCTGCGGGAAGTGGCGCAGGCCAAGGGACATGCTGGCCGCCCTTCCCGCAGCCCCCATTGGCCTGGAGCAGCGAACCGCGGTCAGTGAGAGCCGCGATCGGCCGAACCTGCGGACGCGGCAGGTAAACAAACCAGTCCGGCGTGCCAGGGGCTTTCCCTGAACAAGCGGCGGACCGGCTTTGAGAACCACTGCTCTAAACCAAAAGGCCAGGTCATGATGCCTGACTGAGACAAAACAATTCTCAGCCAATAGTTTCCCCCATACAGCACTTATCCATCTTGCTTTTAAGTGGCACAAAGTATTTTGCATCAGCTCAACAGATTGGAATATATTTCCACTAATCAAGAACTACCCAGTCTATTAGCTCCAATGAAAGTGATATCCCAGGGAAAAGCCAAAACAAAAACTCAGCCCTATGTGCATTTGAAAATACTGTAGTTCTCTAAAAGTTGTGTTTATCATTAATAGAAAAGAGAGGGGTAAGTCAGCTCTTCATTTAAAATCAAACAGTGCTCATTTTTTAAATGAAATCAATCCAAAGAGAGGACTGTTGCTGTCAGGAGGGAAAAAGCTTAGTCACTCACACATGAAATATTCGATACAAGCTATTTTGGGGAGAGTGTTACTTGTACCATGGTAGCAACTAGAGGCCTTAACCAAATCAGTTTCCTGTTGTGCGAGGTGCTGTACAGACACATAGCAAAAGACAGGTCCTGCCACAAAGTGTTTACAACCTAAACGGATAAGTAGGGGCCTACCAAATTCACAGTTCATTTTGATCAATTTCACAGCCAGAGGGTTTTTAAATTGGTCAATTTCACATTTTCAGCTGTTTACATATGAAATTTCACAGTGTTGTAACCCTGGGGGTCCCAATCCAAAAGGTCCCCGGAAATGGATTGGCTCTCCCCACTTGCCCCCACCCCAGAGATGCCATGCAAGGGAAGGACAAGTCCTGTCCCTCCCCAGCCCAGCAGGGACTCGCAGCTAGGAGCTCCCTGGCTGGGGCACTTCTAGAAGCAGGAGAAGATTGGACCCACCTCCATACGTCTCCTCCAGCTGCAGGCACCTCTGGTGCTGGAGCTTCCTGCTGCAGGGGGAGGCATTCCAAGGTGGGTCTGATCTCCCCCTGAGAGCAAGAGCGGCTGTGCCAGGGAAGGACAAGTCCTCTCCCTCCCCAGCCCAGCTGGGACTTGCAGCTAGAAGCCTCCTGACTGGGGCGCTGCCAACAGCAAAGGAGAGAGAAGATTTCACGGGGAAGGGCTTATTTCATGGTCTGTGACACATTTTTCACGGCCATGAAATTGGTAGGGCCCTACGGATAAGACAGACCAAAGGAAGGTATTCTCCTCATTTACAGATAAGGAATTGAGGCACAGAGATTAACTGACTGGTCCAAGGTCTCTGGCATAGGCAGGAATTGAACTCATGTATCCTGAGTCACAGTCCAGCACCTACAGCCTATCCTTGCTCTCCAGAGAAAAGCATCCCTGATCAAATATAAACAGACTATTGCTGAGTTCTGCTGAGCTGTCTCCTATCTGTTCAAATAGCCATCCTGCTAGAAGCTTGTGTATCAAAACCATGGATCTGAGTAGTTATATATCCCCATCAGCATCATATCAGACAGTGAGCTTTTCAATAGCGTTGTGCATTGTGTGTTTCCGCAGAAAAGGGTGGCGCTGCAAAATCACCTGAAACAAGATGGCAGACGGGTGCACATGCAGTTCCATAATACTAAAGGCTTGAATGTTGCATAGCTTCCTCTGTCACTCAGAGATGAACATGGTACAGAAACATGACTAGCGAGGGGAGACCTTTCTTAATTAAGTGCTGACTATACTCTCCCCAATGGCACTTCTCCCCATTTCTTTTTATCAGTACAAGTAGTGTCATATGTGAGAGAAGAGTAAAACAGTCTAAAGAATGAAGCCATTGGAGTTTACCTGGCAGACCAGTGGTTGCCCAAAATGAACATTTATACCTCTGAAAATGACATGTATTGTAAGCCAGTCAAGCTGACTCAAGCAAGAAAAGCCACAGAGTTGTGTGAGTCTTGTTCTCCCCACAATACACTTCTGAGGTAATCTTATAAAATAACAGTGTGCTGGCTGCTTGCCTTGCTGGTAGTATCATCTGTCTTGGCTTTTATGTATGAGTTGTATAACAGCAGCCTAATTAGCATTCAGGATTCATTTTTGGATTGTTTTTTTCCTTTATAAAAGAAAGAATTTTGCCTTTGTTAAAGGACTGAGAGCTCTGTTTAGCCACAGAACCAGCCAAATAAGAACTGGCAGTGTAAGGTTCCCTGCCACAACCGAGCCCGCAAATGCCTCAGGTCTGGTCCATAGGAATATTTGGACCTGGGGAAATACAAATATCTGAATCCCACCTTCTTGGGCCTACCTGCTCCACTAGTGCCACTGAGGTCTCCTCCGCCTTTCACCTCTAACTGACGCCCAGGTCAACAAGGACTGAAAGATGTCACTAATGGTGTGTGACTGGCTCATTATTGACTATTCATATAGGCAGATCTTTGTATTTGGACATACTGTAAATTCCTAGGGGCTGTGGCTGTCTTTTTGTTATGTCTTTGTACAGTATCTCATACAACAGGGCCCTGCTCTAGGATTGGGGTGCACAGGTGCAACTACTGTACAAACAGATGATGATATTTATATCCTGTGACAGTCCTCCCTCGGGGTGGATTGGTTGGGTAGTATTGCCTAGGATCATAGAAGATTAGGGTTGGAAGAGACCTCAGGAGGTCATCTAGTCCAACCCCCTGCTTAAGTGGTCAGGGCTAAGACCTGTGACCTGTAGGGGGGTTGTTGGGATGGGAGCCCAGACCCTCTCATTCCACCGATCTCTGATCCAGGCCCCTTTGAGGGCTATTAGTGCTCTGACAGCTGAGGCTGCCCTCCCAGGGCCACTTCCTATCTCCCGCCCCGTGATTGTCCCTAGATCACCGTCGGAGTTAAGGCAGTGTGAAGGATACTTGCTCACCACAAGGCACCTTCTGGTGGTGGCATGCAACAGGGTAGCTCTCTTCCTCCAGGGCAACTGCTTGCTCCTGTGGTTTGGCCAGTTCAGTCCAAGGGCTTTCCCCTACTGGGGTAGTCCAAACCAAAAAATAAAAGGGAATTACCAAAGTCCAGAGTTCATATATATGCTTCCCTCTCAGGCTGATTCTATGGCAGGTACTCCCTTTCCTCAAAGGAGGGACCTTTGGGCAATTATGCCCTCCTCTGCTGGAGCTGCAGGTCACAGGTCTGTTGTCTTTCCTAGTCTGCCATCAAATGAGCTGTTCCACTGCTTTTTAACTCCTCCTCCAGTTGGAGCATTTTCTACATGCATAGTGGGTCAAGTCAGCTGACCCACACCACGGAACCCTGGGCTTGAGTGCCTACACTGTATTTTAACCCTATGTGAAAACTTTTCTAACGCATGCTTGAGCCTAGGGCCCATGTGTCCACACTGCAGTGCTCAGACCCAAGTCAAAGTAACCATATCCCAGAGTCCCTGCTGTCCCTTCCCACTGCCAAAAACGTAGCCACTCTAGCCCTAGGACCATGGTGCACTGTAGGAAAACTTTACTGCCCACCCTGCACTTTACCAGGAAGTAACTCGCTTTGCAAAAGGCTTAAATCAGGTCACTCTCCACTGAAACCCAGGAGGGTCTCTGATAGCGTGTTTGCAGATTAGCGATCAGAAGAGAATGTGTGAACATTGACCTGAGCTGCTGCCATTCAACAAGAGGAAGTGGCTTCCCTTTTCCATAGAGCTGATTGCAGATTCAGGACTAAGGAAGTTGTTCCACGGAATTGTGGAATACTTCCGGCTGACTCCCAGGACTTGAGTCAAGCAGGGATGCAGCTACACTTCAAAGAAATAGTGCTCACATCCTGGGTCCTGGCTTAACTTGATCTCAGACCCTCCAGCGCTGCAGGGTCCCGAGACTCTGGGTCCAAGCCCTAGGTTGGCACAATTGCAGTGTAGATGCAAGGGGGATCAGACTTGGCTTAAGCATGGGTTTACGTTGCAGTGTAGACATATCCTGACTGTGCAGTGCAGAGAAGTCAGGGCCAGCACCAGAGGAACGGAGAACAGCTCAGAGCCAGCTTCTCTTTCTTGACCCTGACTCAGGGATGCATGAGGGGATTTTTGTGAGTTGAATAGGGCTCCAATGGTCTGAGTGATATTCCAGATCTAGCTAGCTGAAAAGTGCTGATAAGCAGAGAATTGAATATTCAATTTGCCTTGTGCTGGCGATTACCACTTCACAGCAATTGATGAGCTCAGTCTAGTTACTAAAATCATCATCACAGTGGGAACCAACTGGCAATCTTTTAGTTGCACTGCAGAGAGGCCAAGGATTTATTCAGCCTGAAGATTAAATTACCCTCTCACTCTTTGCTGTATAAGAGGTGCTCCCTCCAACTCATGGCTGCTGTGCAACAGTCAGTGTGGGAAGCTCGTACTAGTGCTAGCTGTGGTTAAGATTTTAATTTCCAGTGCTATGCGTCTTGCACCCTAGACCAATAGATGAAGATAAAACCAGCACGAAATGTACTTCATAACTGATGAATTAAAATAAATAATGCACTAAAGAGTTCTGAAAAATGTTAGTTGGGAGAAAAATGACAACATTTCTGCAAGTCTGAAAATGTACTGGGGTCTGTTATTTCATTTCCCTCCATTCAACATTTTTAAATTGACATAGTTATTTTTAAATTTGCAGGGGGGGGGTGCAAATTTAAACTTTTGCCTATTTTCAATGGTATAATAAAGTTTACTTGCATTATATTACTCAGCCTCTAGATTACTGTTTTCTGATTAGAGTTCCAAACAGAGTACTCTCCCTCTGGTAAAGAAATGAGACAAAGCTGGAACTCAAACTGTGTAGAAGCCTATTTGTTTTTATATCAGCAATTTTCTTTAATAAACTCTTCTTACTAAGACACACTGTGATTACCCATAAGACAAATAGGAAAGCTGATGTTTTTTTAAAAATGGCAAATTTTGGACTAGAGAATGGAACTGTTTGTTTCTGACAAATGTGTGTCCTGGAGCAAAGCTTCTAACAAAAGTGGACCTATTTTTTTATTTCATATTGAAGTGTGAAAATCTTTGAATGTGAATATTTTGTATAACACCAAGAAGTAACATCACTGAGATGAGAATCTGGCACCTAGTCAGCATTCCCCTTTAAGAGGACGTCTGCGGTCACTGAAATATTCATACAGCCAAAGGATAATGACTTTCATACTGTCATTCCAACACTTCAGAAGGTAGTCAAGAGTGATCAAAGGCAGGACAGGAAATCATATATAGCATATGTTTCTGCTGAAGTTCTCTCTCCCATATGAACAATACTGTTGTACAGCATGCTTTATCTGATGATGTTGTTAATTTAACTAAAACAAAACATTACTGTTCTGAGAGTGCCAACACCACCGCTTAAAATGACTGCTGTATGGTACTAGGCTCCCTTCATAATATAAACATTTTTCATACCAAGCATAATACCAGTGGGTACAACTAGCACATTAGAAAGAAGATTAAATGTAAGCTAAATATCAGGATCAACTTCCCCAAACTGACACCTCTTAAGATGTGGAAGAATTATTTATTTTTGGTATCATTATATTCATTTACAAAAGGGCCATCACTTGTAAGTAGGCATCCTAGTCTCCCAGCAGAGGTTATGGAAGCCTCATTGCCTGAGAGATTTAAATGAACTGGACGAAGCAGTGGAAAATTCACTACAGAGAATAATCTCTCCTGTGCAGGCAGAATACTAAGGGCCAGATTTTTAAGGCAGTTAGGTGCCTATCAGGATTTTCAAGAGTGCCTAGGCACATAACTGCCATTGAAATCAATGAAAGTTAAGTGCCTAGAAACTCTTGAAAATCCCACCACATCTACCTGCATCTTTAGGTGCCTAAATACCTTTGAAAACCTGATCCTAAGCGATTTAGGAGCATGTGCCATTTTCAAAAGCAATTTAGGCACTTCGGCGCATAATACCCATTGATTTTCGGTGAGACTTAGGTCTTGCAACACTGAGTGGAACAATGCCTAGATGCCTTTAGAAACCTGGGCCTAAATCATCCAGATTTAGTTTCTTTGACTGCTTTTTTGGATTAGTTGACCACTGCTCCAAGAATAAACAAAGGTAGCATTAAACATTGCTTTCATAGGAGTCCTACTATAATTCTAGCCATTTTGTTTAAAGAGCAGAATGGCACTATAGACTTTTATAAACCTTAAGATGCTCTGACAGCAGATCATTTCATGGTAGCTCAAATTTCAGACTGAAGGGTGCAATCCCATGCCCATAGACATCAATAGGAATCTTCTCTTGCTTTTAGTAGAGCTTTGGATCAGGCCCTAATCTCTTGACCGAGCTCCTTTAAGCATGCTGTTGATAGTTAATAATTGTGTTTTGGTATTTAGTTAAATCCACAGGTTTTCAGCCATTAGACATGAAAGGGTGTTATCCAGTAATAGCATCACCATAATATTGGGATGATAATTTTTCAGACAGGCTTATTCAAATTAATGTAACAGGAGCACGTAAAATAGACAGCCAAAGAAGTGGCCTTTCATTGGACATGTACTAGGCAGGCCAAGGCACTTGGGGCTTTCTGTGGAACCCAAACATCAAGTGTGGTGGTGCTTTTTTAAAGCTCAAATACACAATAGAAAATGAGGCCTGGATTATCCGATATCTTTCTTCTCTCCATGATTTCCTGGTGTTTTCCCCCAGGGCTATGCTGCTCTGTATGATTATGACATTCCAGAATCAGTGGCATAATGATAATATGACTAAGAAACATGGAGATTCTATGCTGTAGTTAATCCCTGCCGAGAGAACACTGAACGTGTCAGATAAGAGAGTCACTGCCTCTAAGACACATTTTGCTGCTAAGAATTACCTCTTAGAGACTAGGGCCATTTTGCAGACCTTTTTAATTTCCCTGGAAAATGCCACTTGCACCCCTAATTAAGAGTGTAATATGCTGTGGGGTCCTGTTTTCAGGGTAATTCGTTTTGCACCAGAAAAAGCTAATACCACACTTTGTAGGTATACGGACTATCTTTCAGCCAGTCCATTAGGTGGGGCTGTGTGCATGGGGAAAGATGCTGGGGATGTTTAATCAGTGATTATTATTCTTAGTGTAAGGCTTTTTAAATAAAGAATCTGCATGTTTTTCTTTCACCCAATCTCACTGTGAATGAAAGGAAAGTTCTTGCATCACTAAACAGGTGATGTCTCTTCAAAATCTTTTACAGAAACCATATTGAGGGCACTGATGATCAGTTTAAACAGGAGTTTTTAAGCTTTCTTTTCTCCTTTTAACATATGATGGAATGTACATGAGTTCAAGGCAAACATACAGACGTGTGTTAGGGCAGCAATATCAGAGGGCACATGGAAACAATCCTTTGTCTTATGAAATGATTAATCACATGTTCACAGCTGGAATACAGTTTGTGGGATATGTGCCGTTCATTGGTACCCAACACAGGGGCAAAGGCCTATGTAATCTTTCTACCAACTGTGTTCACAAAGGAAAGCACATGGCCCAGGAAACAGAGCATGTTAACAGTGTATAAATGATTGTGTGGCAACAGACCATGCCATTTTATTTCTCATTTGTACTAGTGCAAGATAATACAATGGGCAAAATTATTGTTCCATTTCTGCACCCTACTCTAACATGCACATCTGCATTGCTTTCAGTCACTATACGAGTGATATAAGAGAGAAAGCTGTATATATAAACATGCGCACACTAAACTAAAATTAAAACTCAATGACCAGAACTTCCCTGCTATTTCACTTCTGTTCATTAGGGGGCAGCATGATTCCCAACTCAGGCATTCTCCCCAAAATCCTATACTATCAGAAGTATGGCATCACTTAGTTATTTTTCTCTGTTAGAGAGACAAGGTGGGTGAAGTAATCTCTTTTACTAGACCAACTTCTATTGGAAAGACAGACAAGCTTCCAAGCTACACAGAGCTCCTCTCTCTCACCAAACAGAAGGTGGTCCAATAAACGCTATTACCTCATCTACTTTGTCTCTCTAATATCCTGGGACCGACATGGCTACAAACACCACTTTCTCTGGGTTAGTCAGACTACTCAGGGAAATAGAAAGTTACATAGGAAAGTACATCAAACTGTGCACCTATGAATGGGGAGCACCATGGGAGTATGGGAAAGAAAGGGAAACTGTAGGCCTGCCTACTCAGTACAGTTAGAAACCAATGCAAATGAAAGTGTTTGCAGCCTCTGGATGCACCAGTCCATGTAAGCGCTGTCTCCAGCTCCCTCATTAAATTACAAGTCTGGTGGGTGAGTTTTTGGAGCAGGAAAAAAAGTCTGCAGTCATTGGCCTACATTTCTTCTCCCTAGCTGAGCTTGGCTCCTGAGCTGCCATGCATGGAGAGAGATCTCAGACATGTAGACTCTTTGCAGTGTTTCCCTGGTTAACAGACATCTGTCAACTGGGTGAAGCGCTTGTCTCCAACATTATGAGCAGCTAGCTTCTTGGAGGGCTTTCATTACCCATTTTGGAGGAGGAAATGAACGTCTGCGGTCGCACACCCTCAGAGGCTCATGAAGCCTTCATGGGGGAGTAGCCACAGAGGAGCTTTTCGAATCAAGCCCATTAATGCAATCTAATTGGCCATTTATTCATGGAAATACCTGATTTGTGTATGAACAATTAGGCATGGGTAGAGAAAGAATTCCTTAAAGCCCCAGTGATCCCCTGCTGCCGTATCAGTCCCTCAATAGTCATTGGCAGCCAGTGAAAATTTTCAGTAGCCTCTGGACTGCTCTACATTACATAAAGGGACCAGCTTGGCATACAGCTGTCCTAGGATCCACAAGCATAAAGATCCTCCTGAACTGAACTGTGCACTCCCTGGACATAGCTGCGGATCTGGGCCAAGATTCGATTTTTCAGTTAACAGCAGAGAGGAATTAAATACTGTACAATTGTAACATTTTATGCCATGAATTTAATGGTAACAAGAAAGAGCTGCCAACAAAGCATATTATAATGAATGCAAGTAAGTTGTATACTCAACTCGCCAACGGATAATTCACGCCTGTCCAAAAATGCCCCTAATACAGAAATGTATTAATCTGACTGCTATCTAGTCACATATATTTGCATTCATTTCTCAGTTCTTAGTTATTGAATTACGTTATCAAAGGAATTAGCTCACAGATAATTTTAACACGTTATTTGCAGAGAAAATATTACATCCCTATAAACAGAGTAGGAATATGATGAGCCCACTGTTTGGCACATCTGACCCCAAATACTACCTCAAACCATCAGACAGAGCATCCTTTGATGTACGATGACATCATGAGTCTGTGTCAACCTGCAATTCCCATAACCACCACCCTATTGTGATATACAAACATACATAATTTGCATACATTTGCATTATTAGAAGCACAGATAATCCAAAGCACATACAACATAACTTTAAAATGGAAAGGTAACACAAACCCCAAAGTAGGACACTAACTGCATGCATTAGTAGGATAGCCTAAAAGCATTTAGTAGGTGCCATATGCAGTACATACATTTGAATAATAATACCAATACATAATGCTGTGATGCTGGCAGACAAGGTGCCAGCCCTTGCCAAGGCTTTAGGCCTCAGCTGAGCACTGACAAATTCAATCTGTTTCACCTGTGTGGTTAAGATGGGTATTGAACTTATAACGTGTTTAGACTTGATGAAATGCTTGTAAGTTGCTCCATGCATTAATCTCACTTATAAAATGACATGCTATAAGGTAATATTGAAGTTTTTCCTTTATGACTATAAAAAATATTTGCTCTGAAAATGGTGAACCAGTCAGGAGGAAGCATCTCCTAACCACTAAGAAGGCCGATCAAAACTAAATGGGCCACTGTGGGACATCACAACACAAAGACTTTGTTAACTGCCCCTTCACACCCATGAAGAGGGAACGTGCAAGAGGGTTGTCCCATCAGCTTGAATTCTGAAGGAAGAAAATAAAAATAGCTGACAAGAAATTTTTTCATCTCTCGTTGGCTATTTGGACTCTCACTGGGTTGGCGCTATGAAAGAGAAGCAGAGATCCCCAGGGTCAACCTGGGTTAGCCCTAAAAGACATTCAGAGCTGACAGATTACTACAACTCTGTCACCTTTTAAAACCAGAGATTGTAACTCATTTGTGCATATATGTTTGCCTGCTTTAACATTAGAATAACACTCATTTTTTTCCAAATTAATAAATCTTTAGTTTATTACAGGATTGGTTATAAGAAAGGCTTCGATTCTGTCATGGAGGTCACAGATTCCATAACTTTCTGGGACCTCCATGACTTCTTCTGGGGTAGGGCTGGAGCAGTGACCAGCCCCAGGCCCACCAGAACAGCTGACTGACGGCCAGCCCCAGACCTGCCAGAGCAGCAGCTGGGGTTGGGTCAGCCCCCTTGGGGCTGGAAGAGCAGTAGTGAGCCCATGCCACAGGACAGCAGCAGGGCTGGTGCAGATGCAAACCCCAGCAGTACTCTATTTGTCCCCCCATCTCCCAGGATATTTTTAGTAAAAGTCAGGGACAGGTTGCGGGCCTCCATGAATTTTTATTTACTGCCCACGACCGGTCCGTGACTTATTAAAAATACTATGACAGAATTGTAGCCTTAGCTAAAAGTGTTGTCTTTCATTCATAACCCATCATTTAAATCATCTTCTGTACCAAATGACTGGAGGATAGCTAATGTGACACCAATTTTTTAAAAGGGCTCCAGAGGTGATCCCAGCAATTACAGGTCAGTGAGCCTGACTTCAGTACCGGGGAAACTGGTTGAAACTATAATAAAGAACAGAATTGTCAGACACATAGATGAACATAATTTGTTCCAATTTTAAGACATCTTTTTTGAGAGGGGGTGACCAGAACTGCATGCAGTATTCAAGATGTAGGCATACCAAGGATTTATTTAGTGGCATTATGATACTTACTTTCTTATTATCCATTCTGTTCGCTTATTTGACTGCCACTGCACATCGAGCGGATGTTTTCAGAAAACTATCCGCAATGACTCCAAGATCTCATTCTTGAGTGGTAATAGCCACTTTAGATCCCATTATTTTGTACATACAGTTGGGATTATGTTTCCAGTGTGCATTACTTTACATTTATTAACATTACATTTCATCTGCCCTTTTTTTGCTCAGCCACCCAGTTTTGTGAGATCCCTTTGTAACTCTTTGCAGTCAGCTTTGGACTTAACTATCCCAAGTAATTTTATATCATGTGCAAATTTTGCCACTCTGTTTTTCAGATCATTTATGAATATGTTGAACTGTACTGGTCCCAGTACAGACCCCTGGGGGACACCACTATCTACCTCTGTCCATTCTGAAAACTGACCATTTATTCCCAAATTTTCTTTCCTGTCTTTTAGCCACTTTCTTTTCATGGATCAGTCTTCCCCTCTTAGCCCATGACTGCTTACTTTGCATATAATGTTGCTACATACATATTACTACAATATTATTGACCACTAAGTTATTAGTTTTCAAATGATACCTCACAAGGCATGTTTTGTACAATGATGTGTAGGGTGTGAATACAGGAGGGTTGCAAACTTTCTAATCACAGAAAACTGAACACCCCTGCCCTGCCCACTGCCCCGCCCCTTCTCCAAGGCCCCGCCCCTTCTCCAAGGCCCCGCCCATGCCCTGTCCCTTTTCCGAGGCCCCGCCCCCACTCGCTCCTTCCCCCCCTCCATCGCTCACTCTTCCCCACCCTCACTCACTTTCACAGGCTGGGGAAAGGGGTTGGGGTGCAGGAGGGAGTATGGGCTCTGGGCTGGGGGTGCAGGCTCTGGGGTGGGGCCAGAGATGAGGGGTTTGGGGTGCAGGAAAGGGCTCTGGGCTGGGCCAGGGGATTGGGGTGCGGGGTCCCAGTGGCGCTTACCACAGCTTTGAGGAAGTGGCTGCCAGGTCCCTGTGGCTTCTAGGCGCCTGGGCAGCCAGGTAGCTCTGCATGGTGCACACTGTCTTCGTGCCCGCAGGCACCGCCCTCCGCAGCTCCCATTGGTCTCGGTTCCTGGCCAATGGGAGCTGCGGAGCTGGTACTTGGAGCGAAGGCAGCGCACGGATCTTCCCTGGCCGCCCCAGTGCCTGGCATCTGTTTCCAGGAGCCGCGAGGAGCCAGGGCAGGTAGGGAGGCTGCCTTAGCCCCAGGCCCCACTGCGCTGCCGACTGGACTTTTAACGGCCCGGTCAGCAGTGCTGACCGGAGCCAACAGGGTTCCTTTTTGATCAGGTGTTCTGGTCGAAAACCGGACATCTGGCAACCCTAGAATACAGGGGCTCATTCAGTCACAGAAAAGGATATAAATAAATAAATCTCAGATGAACCGTTCCGCAACAGAGCCAGGCCAACTTACACCATGCTCAGGATCTGGAACACATTGTTTAGCTTCTGAGACATGACCATAACTAGCCCTAGTAACCACCTGACATTATTATACCTTCAGCCTCTCTTCTCCCTGCTTCCCACCATTGTTTGTGGCTCTCACTAGTTGCGTCAGGCCTTGAATTTAGACTGTAAGGTACCAGTTCAGGAAAACATGACTATTCAGGACATCAGTTAAACACATGCTTAAATTCAAGGATGTGGTTAAATCCCTTTGGCCTACGTAGGTCTTTAAGCATGTGTTTAGATGCAGTCCTGAAGGGGCTGGACTTAAGCACATGGTTACATGCTCTCTTAAATTGGGACCTAAGTTCTTTCGGGTAGGAGCTGTGCCCTTCTTCTTTGCTTGTGAAGTGCCTAATACAGTTTAGGTGCAATAAAGTACTAAATTTTTCAAAATGGGTCCCTGATTGAGACCTTTAGGTCAGTGGTTCCCAAACTAGGGGCACCACTTGTTCAGGGAAAGCCCCTGGCAGGCTGGGCCACTTTGTTTACCTGCTGTGTCCTTTGGCCCATACTGCTTCCGGCAGCCCCCATTGGCCGAGAACGGTGAACTGTGGCTACTGGGAGCTGCGATCAGCTGAACCTGTGGACGCAGCAGGTAAACCTGCCCGGCCCGCCAGGGGCTTTCCCTGAACAAGCAGCGCCCCTAGTTTGGGAACCACTGCTATAGGTGCTACTGCAATACAAATTCTAGTAAGAAATACATCTTATTCATACTGACTTTTGTCTGTACCATACAGAATTCAAAGTAATTTGAGTGTATCATATAGTTAATGACTATATTGTTTTACTGTACTTTTAATAAAATTTTCTACAGGTTATTTTTTATGTTTAGTTATATGAAGTTTTTTTTTTTTTTTTATACTGTGCATAGTTTATGGCTACATTTTTATTACATATTACATTAAACTTGTAAATGAGTAATTTGCTTTCCAGCTACCTATAGTCTTGTCAAACTCTTTAATTCTATCAGGACTTTAATTCTACCCAGCGTCACTATCTGGGAGATTTTAAATACTCTGAAAGAGGCAAGGATATGGTCTGCATTAATTGTGGTATCCTGCAATTCCCTGCTGTTAAATTTCTCTATGTGAGAATACAGCAGACACAGAGTAGGATGCACCAGCTGCAGCAGGTTCCAAGGGGCAAAACACAGTCAATGAGCCTCAGTTTGGCAAATCACTATTTACTCCTGAGTTCTGTGACTACTGACATGGAACAGGGGTGAGCATAATAAAAGATGCAAAGGTGATGGGGAAGGTCACTGAGGTTCAGTCTAGTGCCCAGTGAAACCAATCAAAGTCTTCAACAGGCCCAAAGCAGGCCCAAAGTGAAGCCTTAGCAGAAGGTTTGAAATAAAAATCAAAGCTACGGTAGAGAAGGAAATTTAAATTATTCAAAGAAAGATTAACAATTTTTTTTACTCCAAGAATAAGAACACTCATTGTAAGGTTCAGCAGTAGAGCTAGTTGGGAATCTTCCCTTGGACTGATTTTCCAAAAGAAAATGCAGTTTCCACAAAACTGAATTTTTCTATGGGAAAATTTTAATTTTGATGAAAGCTTTCAATTTTCTGATGTGAAAATCTAAACAAAATTTCTTTGCAGGTTGATTCAGCCTGAATCACACTATTATGTTTTGTTGAACTAACTCAGAATATTTCACTTTGAATCAGTTCAACAAAACATGAGACTGCATTACTACCTTTGCATTGCCTCATGGGAGTTGTAGTTCAGGCCCCCATTCTCTCGGATTAGTTGGGCTCCCTGGAGGACAACACATCCCATAATGCAACATGGACTCCCATCTGACCAAGGTGCATGGTGCACCAAGAGAAAAGCAGACTGGCCAGGGAGCATGGCTCATAGGGGAGAATTGGAACACAAAGCTTCCAAACTACAACTTCTATGGGGCAGTGTGCTACAGTAGGCTACTGCAATTTAATGTTTACAAACTCAAAACAAAGCATTTTGGGTCAGATCAACAAAACATTTCAATCTGAAGAATGTCGAAATGTTTCATTTTGGTCAAAATTGTCAAACATTTTGTTTTGTATTTCCAAATCTAAATTGTTTAGGCTATTTCATGCCACAAAAAGTTTCACTATTTCAGTTTTTTGTCCTGATTTGGGATAGAAACTAACACTGAAATATTAGAACAGGACAGAAATTTCAAATTTCACTCAACTTTTTTTTTTAAATATATATTAATCCAGTGTTGTATTTAAAGTGAACTTCTTGGTAACTCCAGTTAAAGTAGCTAACTGTAGAATATTGACTCTTTACAAGGGCAATGGACTTACAGTATTTGAAGTGTCCAGGAGAGGGCTGGACAGTGCAGAACATATGTTTTGGGGAAAATTCAGGACTGGGAGTGTGTTGGGGTCACCCTACAAGTAGTAACTAAGGCTGGGGAAAACCAGAGTGTGACCAGTGTGTTGCTGACAGGGTCAAAGTTGCTGGACCAGGGCTGTAATTGTACACAGATATGCAGAGTGTGGCCTGCATGCTGTTTGGCTGTTTGTAAGCGGCCAAGGGTGGGAGGTACAACAGCGAAGCATTGTGAGACACCCCAGGTTGCAGGTCAGGTGGGGACACAACTCCTCATTGGTCTGGATTTCACCCCAGAATGTGACAGTCATATCATTCAATATTTGCAAGGAAGTATGAGGAGCTGGTGCCAGACACAGAAACAGGTTTTATTAGGAGAAGAAAAAGGGAATGTTGAATGAATTTATGATCTCTCTCACACACACACAGATTAGATTTACTGTTGATTATGAAGGCTGTACAGCCAGATAGGCTCCACTGCACATATGTAAAGAAAGCAATAGACACATTTTAAAAGCTCTTAGGGAAGAGGGAAAAATACCTAAGCACTGGAAAGAAACTGAATTTTGAATCTTTATTTATGAAGGGATCTGGGGGGGGGGAGTTATACTATATAAACCTGTTAGCTGGACCTTCTGTAATGGGGAAAAAAACAAATGTTTATGAGAATAAATATCACAGAGAGATTGACAATAGCATGAAATCACCTAAGGAAGATCATGACCAGCTAACCTATAGTTAGAGCCAGATTATAAATTGAGTGGGTAGAACAAGGGGATAGGGCCAAAGGAGAAAGAAGAAACCTTAGTTTCCTGATTGATTTGAAAGACAGCCAGATGCTGCTCTGATGGAGGCCATATAAGTAGGCAGATAAATAAGAAATCTTGATGGGTCTTGACAAGGCCACTAGGTGAAGCATCTATTTTTGGCCCAAATGGATGACATTGTCCTGAGCTACTACTGATTAGTCACATCGCACAGCTCAAATTTCATATAGCCAGTATCAAATGCTCACAGTGACCTGTCCACGATCAATCTATAGAGTGGTAAAAACAAACTAAGACATGCTGAGAACATTCAAAAATGAATAAATTCAAGGAAATTGTGATCTGCTTGAAGCCATTTCTGCACGCAGAGAAAGAGGTTAAATTTGTCAAGTAAATTCTTTTGGAAAAATTGTTCACTTGGGTCTAATTATTATTCTCTAAAGAAAGAAGCATGAAATAAAATTGGAAATCACCAGACATTTTGCTGGGGTTCAGGAAAGAACAACGTTGTTTGTAAAAAAAATATCATATTCCTACGGCACATGAAAAGCAAGTAAGAGAATAAGGCCTTTACATGTTAATCCTGTGTTTCGGTAGTTTGCTAACTATCTACACATTAGCAATCCTCCCAGCAACATGCAAATAATACCCAATAATTTAAGACAAGAGATGAAATTTTACTTTTTAAAATGAACTTTAAAAAAAGAGAGAGAAAATGGTGCTTCCTTATAAAACAGGAGTTAAGGGGAAATATAAATTGTACTGTAATTGTTCAGGAAGGAAAAGACATTTTAAAAATGGATTTATATCCATAAATACCCAAACGCTCCATACAAAGACTCCGCACATTTATATTGGTTTGCATGCTGTCTTCTTATTCTTTCTAGGACTATTCCATTTTATTCTTAGCTATTCCAGCTGTGTTGCAATACTTGCCTGTAGACTCTAAGAATAAACTACACATAGCTGAGCTTTTTGACTCCTCTCTTCCTTCCACCCTTTAATTAAGTGAGGCGGGTGCTGAAAGACTCCTAGCATGGAAATTCTGTTCAGTGTTTAGTAGTTTGTTACTGCAGCCAGAGACTAGAAACTTGGCCCTTCCAAGGTATGTGTGCCCGGGAATGATAAGCTGAAGGCAGATGCTGGAAAGATGAAGTACTGTATAGTGAAACAGGGAGTATCCCATTCAATAGTTTGTGAGCCCTCTATTGGTGCTTATTGTGTCCTGTGTTTTAGAATCCACCAGAAACTAGCCAGAGCAGCAGTCTGTATGTAGCCAGGCCTTGCAAGTTTGTGTGTAGGTTGTAACCATAGTTATTTGGGACTCACCTGTGCCTGTTTGATTTCTTCATATGATTTTTGTTGTGTAAGAGTAAAAAGCACAAGAGAAGGGAAGCAGATGACAGACAAATCAAAGGAACCTAAGGGAAAGATGTCCAATTCCCACTGAAGCTCAACGGTAGTTGCGTGCCTAATTCAGCCCCTTTTGCAAATCCCAGGATTCCCAGCCTAACTGATTTACACCAGTTGAAACAACAAAATGACATCCTGATGCAGGTTGGGATCTGTGGGTTTGTTTAGAATTCAAATGCTTCAAAAGAAGCAGCTGATTTAATAGGAGTAATTTGCATAACTGTCCTTCCAACTAGGATGCCCTCTAATTGCATCTCATCCTTTCCATGATAATCATTCTGATCAGTCCCCTCCTCCTCAACAACTGTTAAGTATACTTCCCCTGTTTCTGCCCCTTCCTCTTCTTCCACCTTCGGTTGCCCACTCCAATATCTTTGGTCTCTCTCAGGACAGCTGTCAGAAATCAAGGCAAGGCTAGTCAGATCTCGGCGTCAGAGCAGTGGTGATCAGGCCTGGGGAAAGTCAGTGCCTCGGGTCAGAGCTGGAATCAGGAGTAAAGATCAGAGTTGGAACAAAGCAAGAGTAGGGCTCAGAGCTAGGTTGGAGCCAGATCAAGTCTGGAGCAGGACTCGGGACAAGACTTGAGTAACAGCAGGGCTGGAGCAGTCTGAGGTTTGTGGAGCCTGTCACCTCTATCAGGAAGAGAAGAGTTCCAACCCATGAAGCGACACTGAGCAGACTAAGTCTCCCTGGAGAAACAGCAACTCAGATACCTATTCTGGAGAGTCACCAGACCAGCTCCTGGCTTGTAGATTGGCTGGAGCCTAACAGGAATGATTCATCCTGGCATGTGTGCAGGGACGACTCATCACCTCACGCCAGCCACTTTCCTGAGTTCTACAGCCTTTGCCAATTCTGACACACCACAGGTGGCGTACCAGGGCTTGGGAGCACTGGCTAGCACAGACGAACAAGCCCCACAATTTAGGCTGTCACTTGGCTACTATCTAAAGTTAAGCCTGACCAAGCTGATGCAAACACGAAAATGCCCTTGTGACTAGGTGTAAGAGATGGAATTGGGATATTTATTATTTTGTTTTCTCGTCCAGTCCCATACTTGTGCCTCTCAGCATTGACTCTGGGGTAATTTGTAACAAACTAGGAAGATTAGAATCTCCAATCTCTACAAGCTTAAAGAAGAAGTGTGAACAAATATTGTGGGGTAAAACTGCTAACACAACTTGAGTGGTCTATCCATCATTGTCTAGTTAGTCTTCTCCTGATTTCCTGTGCTCAGTGTGCCTAAGCAAGACAATGCTACCCTTAAGCTACAGCACAAAAGGGCAATGAGATCATCATATTAGCATTACTGAGCTAGTGATGCATGCAATGCATAATACAGCTCTTATTTCCTATTTGTCTCTAATATGAATCAAAAATATTAATATTTTACTGTTCTGGGTTGACAGTGAATAACTAGAACACAAGAAGGGATGCTAACTGGCTTTCACACTGGAGTTTCATATCTTATTTCCCATTGGTTTGAATGGCAGGAAGAATTTACAGGGCTCTGAAGTCAGCTAAAATTTACACTGTGTTATTAATAGTATAGCACAAACACTGCTTTAGTTGGAATGACTTTGCATTGCATTCTTTGTATTGACATTTATATACACTCAGGCTGGGATTCTCAAAGGCACCTACCTAAGGGAGTTATGCATCCCTACTTAACTTATTTAAGCTTCTTTGAAAATCCCAGACCTGAGCAATGATGAGCACAGGCATAAGGCCTAATGAAGTCTAACTCTGGCTTTCATCTGCTCATTGTTGAAGGTGACCTTGTCTTCATTCTTATGTGATGTGGAAAAACCTGCATGCGATTCATATTTAAAACTACTAGCAAAGATGTACCAACGAATGTCAGCTTGTGAAGAATTGTCAGACTTATCCAAAACACCAGTCAGTCTTTCATGACCCTGGACATTTTTGTTGGCTATTTTTTGTTCCAGAGACTTGAAATTCAGAAGGTTCTTTGTGCAACATCAAAATATGAGGGTTTGATTCAAAACTTCCTCATGACTTTAATGGACTTTGGACCAGGTCACATGAGGACAGTATCACCAAGTAGCAGCAGATGTCAAGGCCTTACAGGCCAGCTTCCCATTGGAGATGAAAACAGTGACACGTAACCTGGAAATATTTTTAGTCCAACTATATACACCAGTCTTTGTCCATTGGTGGTAACAAACAGCATGCAGGCAGGCAGGCTCCTCTTTTAGGAATCTGAGTCAAAAAACACCAATACCCATTTCCAGGGAGCAATTCTGCCTCAAAAATTCATTCTAGTTACAGAGACGAAGGCAGAGAAACTCCCTTGCTGCTTGCCACAGCTTCCTCAAAAAGAAACTAAATCACAAAACTATGAACACAGAGTATCTTCAAAAACTGAACATTTGCTCATACCTTAAGAAAATAAATTGTAAGATTAGGTATCAAAGCCAGGTGGTGACTCCCAGCATTACAGTATCAAGGTGGCCTCATTTGACCGCAGCACTCACACAAGCTTATGTAGGCCAACTAGAGCCTATTTATCAGGTGTGCTAAGCGCCAACCACACCAAAAACAAACTAAAATTCATCCAAAAAAAATATCAAAAGAACATTTTCCTATCAGATCTACAGCTCCTATTAATTTATATCATTGCATTCTTGCACTTCCAGCGCCCGACACAACCCCCCTGCACCAGACTCAATGGGGTGGGGAAATATAGGACCAGACCCCCAACTCTGTGGCCTCTACAGCAAGGATTCCCAACTGTTTTGGTAGCACAACCCGATTTTAATTAAGTATTTCCTCCTGGGACCCAAGACAGCATGGAGGATGCCATTTTGAAAAGCAAAATGGCAGCCTCTGCACAGTGTGACTTCGTACATATGATGCATGTGAGGTCACGCTGTCTGGAAGGTATCATTTTGTAGAGCAAAATGGCATCCTCCAAGCATCGTGACCTTGCATGCACTGTATATGCTAGGTCTTGCTGTGTGGTGCAAAATGGCATCCTCCACAAACCAGGGATCACCGTAACCACATTTGCTGATGGTCGCAACGCACAGGTTGGGAACTGTTGCTCTAGAGAGTTTCAGCCAGTCTTTGTTCCCTTTCTATTCCATGAGGGAGCAGACTAGGGTCGAGAATCTGCCATAATTTTTCATTAAATGGCCTGCCCTATTTACTTTCCATGAAATAGTTTCAGCAGTAGAGTTACTGCACACCTTTAACAAGGAATTCATGTGATAATGACCTTCTGCGGATGACCTTAGCCCAGAGTCTCTGCCGCTTTCCTGTTATCTGTTCCTAGTTTGTAAGGAGTCAAGCTAGGAGGGGGGAAAAAAAAAGATGATTTCTCTGAAGTCCTCAGAATTATCTAATGGCTTTACTGATCACGTTGCTAGGAAGGACAGGCCACTGTGCAGCAATGGAGTGCCCCTGACTGTTTCCACATTTCCTTAAATGAGGCTGAATGACCATGGAACTGTGCAACAATGTTGGTAGGGAAATCTTCCAATAGTCTATTTGAATGAAAGTAAAAAGATCATTAACCTGTTCTGTAGAGTGTGCTTCATGGGCTTGGCTCCTGTAGCATCACCCTCCACACCGGTTCATAAATAGTCTTCAGCCAAGCCAAATAGTCTTCAGCTGCCTGCCCAGTTTCCTTACCTTTCTTAAATAAGATGGTCAGACATGACTTTGTTGACACAATACGGATTCCAGTTTGGCTGAAGTCCCCAATATATATATATATATATATATATATATATAAAAATAAATTTGGTGCCTGCTCTGTCTGCTGAATTAAACTGTCTGAAAGAGATCTTTACATCTGCATGGCATTTGCAAGAGGAACAGAAAGAGACAAGTTTTCCAACTCAGACTCTGTGGTTTTGCTTTTCCCCATCAATGCAAACCCACCAAATCTGAAGTTTAAAAATGCATCCAGTGACTTGCTCTGCTGCCTACAGCACAAACCCAAACTGTTAAAGCAAACCGGCGATTATTCCTCGGCACTAACACCACAAGGCAGATTAGAAGAATTAAATGCACAAGATTCAAGTTCTTTTATGATTATGCACCCTTAATCTTCAGAAGATGGTTAATTACATTTTAAACAGTATAAGAGCCCTAACATATTCATATGTTAATAAAAATACTCACCAGGGGTTTAAATCTAGCATGTATTTACAGGTATGACTAATGGCATTTTTTAGTACTACTGTGAAAAATATGCCTGTAAGTTAGCATCTTCACTCAGGAAACTGCTGGGAGTTTCTAATTTACCTTCTAATGACTATCCTAATCATTCTGCTACCATGCTGCGATAGCTAAATGCACATGGATTGCAATGGTGGTGTGCCCCTTCTGTAGCTAAAAGGTTTGTCATCTGTAACATTTGTCAGATCAGTGTTTGGAGCTAGACTGGCAGAATCAGAGATTTGCAAAAGGGCCCCGTCAGATTGTGAATGAGGGAATGGAATATGGATGCTGGGAAGGCTGGTATTGCAAGCGACTGTAGTTTAAGGGAAAGTTTTTAGGACCATAGGTACAACCTGACGGGGCACGGTTTAAGGCCCATTCCAGTCACGTAGTAATAATACCTAGCTCTTATATTGCACCTTTTCATCAACAGACCTCAAAGTGCTGTACAGCTGAGACCAGTATCGTTATCCCCATTTTACAGATGGGGAAACTGAGGCACAGAGCAGTGACATGACTTGGCCAAGGTCACTCTCGGTAACTAGAATCTGCTTAACATAGGCAAGAAATGCTGGTCTTGGATTGAGCGTATTTGTGACTATCATAGTGGAAAAGGGTTGAAAAGAGTGTCTGTTGATGGTCACAGAAGTAAAAGTTGTGGCTTATTTTCCTGGAAAATTAGTTAGCACTTAGCAAAGCCCTGAATCTCCCACCTGCATAATTTTTAGGGATGGAAGGGTTTGGAATCTGTACTCCAACAACCCAGAACTTCTGTAGCAATTAGACCAAGCTGGATGAGCAAGCATCTCAGAGAGGTGATTAAGAAAAAGCAGAAAGCATACAGGGAGTGGAAGAAGGGAGGGATCAGCAAGGAAAGCTACCTTATGGAGGTCAGAACATGTAGGGATAAAGTGAGACAGGCTAAAAGTCATGCAGAGTTGGACCTTGCAAAGGGAATTAAAACCAATAGTAAAAAGTTCTATAGCCATATAAATAAGAAGAAAAAGAAAGAAGAAGTGGGACCGCTAAACACTGAGGATGGAGTGGAGGTCAAGGATAATCTAGGCATGGCCCAATATCTAAACAAATACTTTGCCTCAGTCTTTAATAAGACTAAAGAGGATCTTAGGCATAATGGTAGCATGACAAATGGGAATGAGGATATGGAGGTAGATATTACCATATCTGAGGTAGAAGCGAAACTCGAACAGCTTAATGGGACTAAATCAGGGGGCCCAGATAATCTTCATCCAAGAATATTAAAGGAATTGGCACATGAAATTGCAAGCCCATTAGCAAGAATTTTTAATGAATCTGTAAACTCAGGGGTTGTACCGTATGATTGGAGAATTGCTAACATAGTTCCTATTTTTAAGAAAGGGAAAAGTTAGTGATCCGGGTAACTATAGGCCTGTTAGTTTGACATCTGTAGCATGCAAGGTCTTGGAAAAAATTTTGAAGGAGAAGGTAGTTAAGGACATTGAAGTCAATGGTAAATGGGACAAAATACAACATGGTTTTACAAAAGGTAGATCGTGCCAAACCAACCTGATCTCCTTCTTTGAGAAAGTAACAGATTTTTTAGATAAAGGAAACGCAGTGGATCTAATTTACCTAGATTTCAGTAAGGCGTTTGATACTGTGCCACATGGGGAATTATTAGTTAAATTGGTAAGATGGGGATCAATAGGAAAATTGAAAGGTGGATAAGGAACTGGTTAAAGGGGAGACTACAAGGGTCCTAATGAAAGGTGAACTGTCAGGATGGAGGGAGGTTACTAGTGGAGTTCCTCAAGGATCGGTTTTGGGACCAATCTTTTTATTACTGACCTCGGCACAAAAAGTGGGAGTGTGCTAATAAAGTTTGCGGATGATACAAAGCTGGGAGGTATTGCTAATTTAGAGAAGGACAGGGATATCCTACAGGAGGATCTGGATGACCTTGTAAACTGGAGTAATAGGAATAGGATGAAATTTAATAGTGAGAAGTGTAAGGTCATGCATTTAGGGATTAATAAGAAGATTTTTAGTTATAAGCTGGGATGCATCAATTACAAGTAAAGGAGGAGGAGAAGGACTTTGGAGTACTGGTTGATCATAGGATGACTATGGGCCGCCAATGTGATATGGCTATGAAAAAAGCGAATGCAGTCTTGGGATGCATCAGGAGAGGTATTTCCAGTAGGGATAAAGAGGTTTTAGTACCGTTATACAAGGCACTGGTGAGACCTCACCTGGAATACTGTGTGCAGTTCTGGTCTCCCATGTTTAAGAAGGATGAATTCAAACTGGAACAGGTACAGAGAAGGGCTACTAGGATGATCCGAGGAATGGAAAACTTGTCTTATGAAAGGTTTCAGAGTAACAGCCGTGTTAGTCTGTATTCACAAAAAGAAAAGGAGTACTTCTGGCACCTTAGAGACTAACCAATGTATTTCAGCATAAGCTTTCGTGAGCTACAGCTCACTTCATCGGATGCATACTGTGGAAAGTATAGAAGATCTTTTCATACACACAAAGCATGAAAAAATGGGTGTTTACCACTACAAAAAGTTCTCTCCCCCCACCCCACTCTTCTGCTGGTAATAGCTTGTCTAAAGTGATCACTCTCCTTACAATGTGTATGATACTCAAGGTGGGCCATTTCTAGCACAAATCCAGGGTTTAACAAGAACGTCTGAGGAGGGGGGGTAGGAAAAAACAAGGGGAAATAGGTTACCTTGCATAATGACTTAGCCACTCCTAGTCTCTATTTAAGCCTAAGTTAATTGTATCCAATTTGCAAATGAATTCCAATTCAACAGTCTCTCGTTGGAGTCTGGTTTCGAAGTTTTTTTGTTGTAATATTGCAACTTTCATGTCTAATCGCGTGACCAGAGAGATTGAAGTGTTCTCCGACTGGTTTATGAATGTTATAATTCTTGACATCTGATTTGTGTCCATTTATCTTCCTGATAACACCATCCTGGCCACTATGGATGTAGAAGCCCTCTACACAAACATTCCACACAAAGATGGACTACAAGCCGTCAAGAACACTATCCCCGATAATGTCACAGCTCACCTGGTGGCTGAACTTTGTGACTTTGTCCTTACCCATAACTATTTTACATTTGGGGACAATGTATACCTTCAAATCAGCGGCACTGCTATGGGTACGCGCATGGCCCCACAGTATGCCAACATTTTTATGGCTGACTTAGAACAACGCTTCCTCAGCTCTCGTCCCCTAACGCCCCTACTCTACTTGCGCTATATTGATGACATCTTCATCATCTGGACCCATGGAACCTTGAGGAATTCCACCATGATTTCAACAATTTCCATCCCACCATCAACCTCAGCCTGGTCCAGTCCACACAAGAGATCCACTTCCTGGACACTACAGTGCTAATAAGCAATGGTCACATAAACACCACCCTATACCGGAAACCTACTGACCGCTATTCCTACCTACATGCCTCCAGCTTTCACCCTGACCACACCACACGATCCATTGTCTACAGCCAAGCTCTGCCATACAACCACATTTGCTCCAACCCCTCAGACAGAGACAAACACCTACAAGATCTCTATCAAGCATTCTTACAACTACAATACCCACCTGCGGAAGTGAAGAAACAGATTGATAGAGCCAGAACAGTTCCCAGAAGTCACTTACTACAGGACAGGCCTAACAAAGAAAATAACAGAACACCACTAGCCGTCACCTTCAGCCCCCAACTAAAACCCCTCCAACGCATTATTAAGGATCTACAACCTATCCTGAAGGACGACCCAACACTCTCACAAATCTTGGGAGACAGGCCAGTCCTTGCCTACAGACAGCCCCCCAACCTGAAGCAAATACTCACCAGCAACCACATACCACACAACAGAACCACTAACCCAGGAACCTATCCTTGCAACAAAGCCCCTTGCCAACTGTGCCCACATATCTATTCAGGGGACACCATCACAGTAATAACATCAGCCACACTATCAGAGGCTCGTTCACCTGCACATCCACCAATGTGATATATGCCAACATGTGCCAGCAATGCCCCTCTGCCATGTACATTGGTCAAACTGGACAGTCTCTACGTAAAAGAATAAATGGACACAAATCAGATGTCAAGAATTATAACATTCATAAACCAGTCGGAGAACACTTCAATCTCTCTGGTCACGCGATTACAGACATGAAAGTTGCGATATTATAACAAAAAATCTTCGAAACCAGACTCCAGCGAGAGACTGTTGAATTGGAATTCATTTGCAAATTGGATAAAATTAACTTAGGCTTGAATAGAGACTGGGAGTGGCTAAATCATTATGCAAGGTAACCTATTTCCCCTTGTTTTTTCCTACTCCCCCCCCCCGCCCAGACGTTCTTGTTAAACCCTGGATTTGTGCTGGAAATGGCCCACCTTGATTATCATACACATTGTAAGGAGAGTGATCACTTTAGATAAGCTATTACCAGCAGAAGAGTGGGGTGGGGGGAGAGAAAACCTTTTGTAGTGGTAAACACCCATTTTTTCATGCTTTGTGTGTATAAAAAGATCTTCTATACTTTCCACAGTATGCATCTGATGAAGTGAGCTATAGCTCACAAAAGCTTATGCTCAAATAAATTGGTTAGTCTCTAAGGTGCCACAAGTACTCCTTTTCTTTTTGTCTTATGAAAGGAGACTCAAGGAGCTTGGCTTGTTTAGGCTAACCAAAAGAAGGTTGAGGGGAGATATGATTGCTCTCTATAAATATATCAGAGGGATGAATACCAGAGAGGGAGAGGAATTATTTAAGCTCAGTACCAATGTGGACACAAGAACAAATGGATATAAACTGGCCACCAGGAAGTTTAGACTTGAAATTAGACGAAGGTTTCTAACCATCAGAGGAGTGAAGTTTTGGAATAGCCTTCCAAGGGAAGCAGTGGGGGCAAAAGATCTATATGGCTTTAAGATTAAACTCTATCAGTTTATGGAGGAGATGGTATGATGGGATAACATGGTTTTGGTAATTAAATATTCATGGTAAATAGGCCCAATGGCCTGTGATGGGATATTAGATGGGGTGGGATCTGAGTTACCCAGGAAAGAATTTTCTGTAATATCTGGCTGGTGAATCTTGCCCATATGCTCAGGGTTCAGCTGATCGCCATATTTGGGGTCGGGAAGGAATTTTCCTCCAGGGCAGATTGGAAGAGGCCCTGGAGGTTTTTCGCCTTCCTCTGTAGCATGGGGCACGGGTCACTTGTGGGAGGATTCTCTGCTCCTTGAAGTCTTTAAACCACGATTTGAGGACTTCAATAGCTCAGGCATAGGTGAGAGGTTTTTCGCAGGAGTGGTGGGTGAAATTCTGTAGCCTGTGTTGTGCAGGAGGTCAGACTAGATGATCATAATGGTCCCTTCTGACCTAAATATCTATGAATCTATAAATCCAGGCCTGAAGCTGAATTTTCATACTCCATTCCCTCTCTGCTTTTCCACCCAAGGCAATCCCAGTTTAAGCACAGGATTTTTTTATTGGCTTTGAATTGTGTCACTTCTGGGAAAATATTTGGCATACTAAAGTGGAAAACATGAGTCTGTGCCATCCAAGTTCTGTATTATGCTACCAGGACTGGAATTAGACTTTTTTTACCCACTGGATGGTATGAGAATGAAGCAAAGTGAACACTCAAGTGTAAGGAATTAAGTACCAAGGTGAAAAGGGAGCAGGAGGTCTACTGAGTATAGCAGAGTGACTGGCCCAAGGGACCACATGCTTCATCCCTATCTCCTATTGGGTTTATTATGTATAGTATACCTAAAATCATGTTAACTTACTGCACTGGGGGCACTCAGGACTATCAGAAGTTTTACAGCTGAGTTTTGGTATTCTTTACTATTTGGTCCTTTTTCCTGGTGGATTTTCCAGGCTTTACCGCCTCTTGCAGACACTGTCACTCAGAAAGGCCCCCGAGGCATAAAAGATAATTTGGAGGAGGGGGAGGGAGCTAACCTTTTGAAATATGTTGCCCAATTGTTAGTATTCCTCATCCCTGGCTTTATTTGTGGCAAGGATGACTCATCGCCCTTGATCACCCACCGCCTATCAATTTCTCCTCTAAATGTTTCTCTTTTCATCTCCCAGAAAAAAAAGATAGTTGACTGCTTATCTGTTTCTACAGCTAAAATGATACATACCCACTGCATTTTGCGGATGGATACATTATGGACACTGAAATGGCATCACAGCCACATTCGCTCATCTGCCCTTATTTACTTCCAGCACATAATATTCAGTACACAGGCATACATGGTGCTTAAGTCAGCACAACATTCATCACTTTGATATCAGGCCACACAATGCACACAGCCACTAATCAACTGGAACAGTCTGGGCTTGAAAATTTACAGAGCTCCAAATCTCCCTTCAAGTGCTGTACAAATCTCCCTCCGGCTGACTCTTGGCAGCTCTGGAGAGGAGCCAGGGCATGGTCATGGTCACCAGCCAAGAGTGAAGAGAACAAGAGCCAGTAGCTAGGATAGTCCTAGAGTTACAGTGATTTCCTCTTGGATGAATAGAGGTGTATACTTCATCCCCAAAGCCCATCAGTGCTACTGGTGCATTAGTCAGAGATGCTTTCCCACCCATCCCGATGTTTCCACAGCATTCCCAGTCCCTGCCAGCCCAAAAGCCAAAAGACTTGAGTCTTGAACTCTGATCTCCTTGTGCTACAAATCAATTTCCAGGTCTACACTGATGCTTTATTGCAAATTACAACAAAAGCTACCTTGTAAACTGCTCATAGGTCCTGCTATTTGCATTGAATAATGGGAGGAAGTGACAAGCTAACCAAACAATGTGTAATATTGGGGAAAAGTCGTCCTGCCAATGATGTTACCACCACAGTGGACTCTGGCCACTTCAACCTCATGTTTGAAGCCAGGATGTGCAAGATTGTGCTATTATAATTAGCAGGCACTCTGGTAGCACCGAGAGAGGCCAGCCTCATTGTGCTAGGCACTTTACAAACACCTACCAGAGCTAGTCCCTGCCCTGAAGAGTTTGCACTCTAAGATGAGAGGCAGCAGGTGGGTATGGCCACAGATGGGGCAAGCACAAGGTAAGGAGAGCATTAGAATCATGATATGGATTATGATTTTGGTTTATGTCCAGATGGAGAGTGGAAGATAGGCTTGGTGAGATGGGCAACCCACTCGTCAGACTGTGACTAATGGCAGCTGTGGTAGCATTCTATAGCCTTGCTATTCTGCACACAAAGCACACCCAATCCACTAACAGGATGCTGTCCTTGATTCTGTATCTGTGGGTCCATTTGATTCTAGCACTAGTGGGCTGTAGCAAAAGTTCACATTCTCTCCTTCCTTCCACCTTCTCCAGTTGTCTGCTTGGGAAGGTGCATTCAAGCTGTAGCCCTTCGTGATGTAAGTGGCCTGCACATTCCACGAATGAATAATTCACAAGCATTGCTAACCAACAGGCAAGAGCACACAGCTGCCAAGCTGCATAAGCCAGCTGGCTAGCTTTGTGCTGGTGCCTGTCAGTGTCATCACGTGCAGGCTGGTAGTGGTCAGAATGCCAATAGCCAGAGTACAGTAGAACACACAGTGGACTGCAGAATTGCATTCGGACGACAGTGGCGATGACAACAAGGCCTGAACAGCTTACATGAATTAGTTCAATGCCTCCAAGACACAGAGTTGGTCTCCTGCTCCCCCTGCCTCCCTGAAAAGCATTTTAGTTGTAGTGTCCTGGCTCCTTTGTCAAATATCAAGCCAAGTTCTCCCCAATCTGCGGGTTTCAATGTCCATCTCCTCCAGTCTGCAGCAGCAGCCAGCTTTAATATAAATCACATCTTATCTCAGGAAGAGAGAGACAAATGCACTCCCATTTCTTTTGCCCCCGTAGGGCCTCACAAAAAGCCCTGAGGGGGTTTGGAGCAGGGGTGTAAATGGTTGTCCATACATGGAAGTCAGATTGCTTGGTCACAGGTGGAAAGGGAGCTGGATGGAGCACTAACTCTAGGGATAGTCTTGACTGAGAACTAGGAGCCACGTTAGTGAGTGAGGAGCATGAATTTTGCTCCGTGATGAGACTGTGATGTCTCATATCGCTGTCTCTTACTCATCCAGCTGGGGCTGCTTTCGGTCTGCATCTGCGAAATGTCAAAGCGTCTGGCTTCAAATCTGCATCAATAAGCCGCCTCAGCCAGGAAGCGGAAAACTACAATGTAATCCCAAAGCAGAGCAAAAGTGTCAGAATGACTGAAAACAAACGGAACCCATTGAGAGCACTGGAGGTAGTGAGCAGTTGGGTGGTGGGTGAAGGAATCTGGAATGAAATAGTCAGCAGGTGCAGAACCAGGGCTCATTCTGATCGCTTTCCTAGAGCCAAATCTGTTCTGAGTAGCTGCTTCCCCTTGTCTCAAATTGTTCTGAATATTTATGTTCTTCTTTTGATGCCCCTTCTAACAAAAGGCTTTGTTATATGAAGACGTGCCATCACTTAGGCTTGTAGTTGTCTTGTATCTACCACATAAAACAAAATAATTTATTATCTGCATCTGGAAGTGACTGGCTGTGTATATCAGATCCAGCTACAGACATGGGAAGTGGCTGTAGGCTCGTCCTCTGATCCCAATGAACACAAATGTTGCTGATGGAACTGAAATCCCATCAGGATAATAGGCACATATGCTTTATTAAATCAAGATAGAAGATGTCTAGCACTAGATCTAGTCACAAATATTGTTCAGAAAAATTGTTTGTATTACTGCAGTCACTACAGCTCCAACCCAAGATCAGGGACCCACTGTGCATGATGCTGTACAAACGTATGTTAGGTGAGACAGGCCTTGTCCTGAAGAGCTTATGATCTAGATAAAGGTGGGAGAAAGGAAGTGTTATCCCCATTATATAAATGGAAAATTGAGACACAGCGAAAGGCAGTGACTTTCTAAGCCATGGCAAGTCTGCAGTAAAGCCATGATTTGAACCCACAGCTCCTGATAGTAAGTGAGTTAACCCAAGAGGGTCCAGGTATCAACTCTTTGTGAGTGTGGGTATGTGTGGTGTTGCTGGGAATAGCAATGGGCAAAACTGCGAGTGGGCTTGGTTTTGCAAAAACCTTGCTTGTCAGATTTGGGTTTTTGCAAAAAACTTAAAGCCAGAGGTGACTGGGATTTGGTTCCCATTTATTAGAATCCCCAGTGTTCGGGACACTGTATTGGATAAATGGTTCGCTTTATCCGATCTATAGTTCAAAAGGAATGGGGGGAAATTGGAGTCATTTTGTTTTCCATAGCTCTCTGAGTTTTCAGTTTTAATCTGCAAACCTAAACCCAAACCAGGGAGGATTTGATTGGAACAACTGGAGTTCAGGGGGTTTCACATTCTTTGTTTGGATTTTGAACCACGGCTGGTTGAGAATAATGTAATTAGCAATCCAGCTAATCGGAGTCATTTTCTTTCTATTTTGTCCATACATATATTCATGATCTTTCCACTGAGAGCTCACAAACCCAAGCCAGTAGTTGATACATGGAAGAGCTTTTGGTTAAATCACAGGCAATCAGGAGGTGTGGGTTAAATTCCTGGCATAGACTTGCCATGACCTTAGACAAGTCACTTAATCTTCAAAACCACCACAAGCCAACCACATCAATATTGTATTTATTTTTAATGTGCACAGCACTGTCTAGGTTGCAGAAATGAACAGCTGCACAAACCATATATACTTCATCTGGATGAGATCAGATGTGCTGAGATCCAACGTGTACTATTGTCATTTTCAAATCTGCTCATCACTTGAGACAAATCTCCATTTCCCACTCCCCCGCCATAAAAGCCTTTCCTTAGCACAAGCCCCACTGCCCCCACCCCCATCATCACCACCATCATCTTGGAATCCGATAAATGGCAATTTGTTTCTTTAAATGAATAAGAGGTGTTATCTAAGCCAACTCATCATATACAGAACTTTTTACCTGGCAGTGCTTCTGACGCCTACAGGAATAATTTTTATACATACAAACACAATGTAAGACAAGAGATCCCCAGTGCTCTTCCTTTGATTGGCATTAATAATTCTCTAAGGCTAACATTTTCAGAAGCAACTGTGATTTTGGGTGGCCATTAGGAAATACCCTAAAGGGGCCCAATTTTCAGAGGGTGGCTATTCAGCACCTTCTGAAAATCATGCCCTTTAAGGCATCTCAAGCTGGACACCCAGAAAGTCCCAAGTCACTTGTGAAAAATCTTAGCCTTTGCATTCAGATACGATGAGGCTGGCAGGGTATAAGAACCTGAACAGAATATAAAGAAAATGTAACAGTGCTACGTTTTCCTTTTATTTTCTCTTTTTACTTTCCTCTATTATATGTACAGCACCTATGTTCTCCCTCGTGCAGAACCCTTCTAAACTCATATGAATTTTAAAACTGGAGATTCTCCAAAGAAGCAATTCAGCCACAATTTTTTTCCCCAAGTCTAGTAATTTATTGATTCAGGTAACAGTTTGTGCTGAATAGATCAACAGTTGCCTTTCCTATTAAGTGGTTTTCTTTACATTCAACCTAACTGCAGGAATATTAATCTGACAGTTTCAGATTGCTAAAGGTGGGTGCTAAATATCTCTAACCTCAACTTCTGTCCATTTTGGAGTTTCTCAAAGATTCCCGGTTTGAAGGTTAGCAAGGGATTAGGAAGAGTCACCTTCTCTTCTGGGGGTGGTGGATCTTTTGATCTTTCATTTCTATCTCAAAAACAGATCCCTAAACTTCCACAGTTTTTCTTTAGTGTGAGTGAATCCTCTGATAGATCCTCCATCAGGCCCACAAATATTATTTGTGTACTTTTTATCATGTCATCTCCCTCTCTACATGCCAATAAACATGGCTGTGTGGTTGCCTAGTAGAAGGAATAACAGTGTGTGTCAATATGACACACTGGCAAGGAAGCCCTACTAGCTTTAAGATAGTAAATAAAAGGTGTTGGTTGCAGACAGTTGTGGTTGAGGAAAATTTCTCAAGGTCATGGATGCTAAATGTGGGACTAAAGGGCTGGCTCACATGCAGAGTGGGAAGGCAGGGGAAGAACAAAAATTAGCTCAATTTTGACTGACAGATGAATTTGTTTACATGATGGTCACGCCCTTTCATTCAGTTGATGATTGAGTTTTACCGGCAATAGTGGTTGCAGAAATTGACAAAGTAAAGTATTCAGAGACAGTAAATTTTAAATTCATATGCTCAAGTATTTATGTCAGCAGTGCTTTTATAACCATGCAATCAGGGAACAGAAACAAATGCCATGTGACTTATCTGCCCAATCACAACTAAGCAATGTAGCTCAAATTCTAAATATTTGCAAGCAGGCCAAAGAAAATAGCATTCAAGGATGTTGTCGTCTGCTCATGGGTAGCTTGTGAAAAGAAAGAGCCCTAGTTTGAATCAGTTATTGATTGAAAATTTGCTCAGTTCTGCTTGACAATGTAGAAGAAATCTGCTCTGGTTTATCCCAGGCTATACCATAAAAATTAGTGGCACAGTACTCTGTATGTCAGGACAGAATTTGTCCTATGTTTCTAATACAAGAACTAACAAGGGAGTCCACTCAACTCAAGGACATCACAGGCCAAATGTGTCCTACATGGCAGACAGTTTGCAAGCTTTGCAAATGAAGGAATGGCATCATTTTGTCTTGTTTTGGATGAAGCTGGTTACCATGTCTCCTCATTCATAGACAATGCCATTGTGCAATGGGCAGTGACCACAGCCAAAAATTGATGCTACTCCACCAACTGATCAGCACATCTGGTTTGGCCTGATTTGACTGAAGGAGACCCCACATGCCCTGCTGCCCCCAGTCAGATGAAGTTTGTACATTTGCAGCTCGGTAATCATTAAGGGCCTAATTCTGCCACCCTTAGTAGTACCTTTCTCTGAGAATAATCCTATTGGTTTCCTTACTCTCCAAGTAACGCACTACACAGCAGGACTGAGGGTGGTAGGAACTGAGACTTAAAAGATTTTTTACATTTAGGAACAGAGACAATTCTTGCCAGAGATAAGATGCCCCTTGTCACTACTCTTTTTTTTGGCCTGTAAACCATAGGCACACATCATTGATGTTAACAGTTACTTGAAGTCTCCAGGGCTACTAGAAAAAGAAAGATTTCTCTCTTCTCCATTTCTTGGGCTGTGCAGTACAAAGGACTTTTACACCAAACTGATTTGTTCCCTCTATCTTTATTTCAGGCTTAGAGTTCACAAGACTTTGATCTTGCTAATACTTCTGATGTATTATTTACAGCCTATATTAAATGGAGGGCTGTTTTAGCCCACAGATCCCAGGGGGCATACCTGTTCTATGTTATTTCTTCTCTGGTTGATTGACAAACTCAGGTAGATGGAGGAGATAGCTAACAAAAGACCTGGTCAGTGCTTACTACCCAGTAAATCAGAGGTGGACAAACTACAGCCCACGGGCCACATCCGGCCCACAGGACCGTCCTGCCCGGCCCCTGAGCTCCTGGCTGGGGAGGCTAGCACCTGGCCCCTCCCCTGCTGTTCCCCCTCCCTCGCAGCCTCAGCTTGCCACACCACCAGCGCTCTGGCCTGCCACTCCTGCCCACCCTTGCAGTAAACACTACTCTTGGCAGTGTTTGCAGGATTGGGCCTTGTGTTCTCCTCACCATTTGAAGAAACAGGCACTCTTTTTGAGCTTCCCTATTTCTTACTGAGTGAACTAGCCTCAGGGAAGATCATGAGGCAGATCACTATTCTTCTGGGCAGCCTTTTTCTTTTCAGAGCAGGAAAGGGGAGAGAGACCACAGCCGCTGCTGCCCTAATACAGCAACTAAGAGTCAAGTAGTTTCCTTCTGTGTTGCAGCCCAAACACTCAGTCCCCAAGTGGTGCACTTCCTTCCTAAGCAATACTCATCTCCCAGGCCAGATGCTGGGAATTCCCACATATGTATCACTTTAACTAGCTCAAAGGGTTTGAATACGAATATATGCAGCAGCAGCCAAAAAAAGCTAACAGTGTTAGGAACCATTAGGAAAGGGATAGGAAAGGGATAGATAATAAGACAGAAAATATCATAATGCTACTATATAAATCCATGGTATGCCCACACCTGGAATACTGCGTGTAGTTCTGGTTGCCCCATCTCAAAAAAAGATATTTTGGAATTGGAAAAGGTATAGAGAATGGCAACAAAAATGATTAAGGGTATGGAACAGCTTCCATATGAGGAGAGATTAAAAAGACTGAGACATTTCAGAAAGAGAGACAACTAAAGGTCTACAAAATCATGACCTGTGTGGAGAAAGTGAATAAGGAAGTGCTATTGACTCGTTCACATAACACAAGAACTAGTGGTCACCCAATGAAATTAAATGGGCAGCAAGTTTCAAACAGACAAAAGGAAACACTTCTTCACACAATGCAAAGTCAACCTGTGGAACTTGTTGCTAGCGGATTTGTGAAGGCCAAAACTATAACAGGATTCAAAAAAGAAACTAGGTAAGTTCATGGAGGATAGGTCCATCAATAGCTATTAGCCAAGATAATTAGGGATGCAACCCCATGCTCTGGATGTCCCTAGAATCAAACTGCTAGAAACAGGGAATGGATGATGGGAAGGATCACTCAATGATTCCCTGTTCTGTTCATTCCTCGTGAAGCACCTGGCATTGGCCACTGTCAGAAGAGAGGATCCTGGACTAGATGGACCACTGGTCTGACCCCGTATGGCCATTCTTTTATTCTTAATATCATAGCTTTCTTCCCAAACAACAGCGTATATATGTCAACAGTTGGCTGTGGGAGTCATGAGTCTCACAAACTTTCTAAACAAAGATGGTTATATTTGTAAAGAAAGCTGGATTTATGGGGATAAAAAAACCACAAGTGTTAGCTTGGCTGAGCAGGTTTAGCATCAGATAGGCCAGGTGGTGCTATTCCACTTATAGCTTCATTTCCCTGTTCTCGGATCCCTTATGTTTGATATCAGTAAGTCAAGTGATACTCCAAACAGGTACGACCATCAATTTTCAGGAATATATGAAGAGAAGTACAAGCTGTACTTCTCTCTTCTGCTGACAAATGCCCCAGCTTGAACTTTCCAGCCTGTTAGTCGAAGCTATGCTGGCATTAATCAAACTAATGATATCTGGTTATCTGGAGAAATCAATATTATACAGCAAAAATAGAATCCTGCAATTAATGGTGCACTGTGCAATATCAGTATCCCTGAGTCCTTTGTGGGCATAATATAAATTACCTCTCTTTTTGTCAGTTCTCTGGAGAGGGAAATAGGAGAATAAGGACTATTGAAACCTTGTAGTCCTTCAAGGAGAAGATAACTTTGTTGTTAGCATTATTAAGGTATGTGTATAATATTAGTATGCCCATGGAATCCAATGACAGCCACAAATGCTAAGAGTTAAAGTATATGTCAAGAACTAGGTTTTTGTATTTACTTCTAGAATAAAGCACTAGAATAAAAATAGATTAGATGTCAAAGTGAAGCCAGGACTCACTTTAGAGACACACAGTTAGTTGTATAAGGAGGGGGTAGGGGGGCGTGAAAGAATATCCTATAAACAAATTATCTCCAGGTTCCATTAAAACAAGAACTAAAAGAAATCCCTCTGTCTCATTAGTATCCTCAGCATGGGGTTGTTTACTTTAGTCCCTAAGCCTTACAACAGCAACAAAAAAATCTTGTCTCTTTTCATGCTTGTAGGGCTTGTGTACATGGTTGTAGCAGTACACAGTAGATGGGTGTGAATTCTAAAGTGCACCAGCTGGCCTGTGTAGACCCTGCTGGTGTGCACTAAAAGTTTTAGTGTGTGTTAAAATAGTGCTGTTTCCTCGCAGTGCATTGCTGCAACCATGTGGACAAGATCTATGCTGCAAGGATTGTGTTCATGAATGGAGTAACAATTTAGCCCTGTGATGTATTTTATTTTATATAAAAAAGCACGATTTGATGCAAGAGTATCCCTTTATCCCCCACACACACTTCTTCAAAAACAGAACATGCCATGTAGACCACAGCTAGATTAACAAAGATTTTAAAAACGTACATCTGAGAGCACCGAATCGTGCAAGCCTCTGTGCTCGACTTCCACTGAATAGAAGACAAGGACACTCAGAGTCCCTACACAGTCCTCAACAGAGCCTATGGACCCTGAATTAGTATCCAGATTCCCACTTCACCAGGGATTCAGTTTTACTGGTAACACACACAAACAACAGCAACACAACATGAACTTCACTTTGAGCTTCCTCCCCAAGCTTGGTTGCTCCTAGGATCTCCCTCCAGCACCTACCTTGTCACTCTAACCCCAAAAGACACTCTCACTGCCTTAGTTAAAGCCAATTGGAGCCACTTGCTGGCATGACTCAGCAGCAATCATCATGACTCTTAATAAACCAGAGCCTTGAGTGACTCAGCATAGCTGCATTCCTATAACAGGTGTTAAGAGTCTGCCACCCTCTTACAGGCTCAGGGCTAGGGTTGCATGACAAGGACATCCATATGCACTTTCCACTGCTGTTGTGACAAGCATTAAGCAAGAATTGTATTGCCTTGTATTCATACAGATCAGGAAAATCTAGCAGACAGACTCCATTATGTGTTTGGGAGAGGCATATTAAAGGAGAAGGAGAGAGAATTCTGCAAAGCAGAACTATCCTGACATTCTCTGTTTCCCAAGTCTGTGGTGTGTATTAGTCTCCTTGTGCAGAAATATATTTTTATTACTTTAAAGTGTCAGCAGCACTGAATATAGCAATTACATCACTGCCTCACACCTGGAGCTTGACAGCTTTTGACAAAATGGAAAAACCTGAAGGGACTGTAGTGACTTTGGCAGGTTTATTTGTCTCTTGCATACAAATAATTTCAATAAACAGCAGGAGAGGGAAAAGAAGCTAGAAAGAAAGATAAGTTAACTATGAGGAGACAGCATCAATAACAGTGACATTTAATATCATTCCTTTTCTTTTAATAGAGCAAGCTCAGGTTCCTTTGGGGCATTTTATCTTAGGCTATGGACCAAATCCTCAGCAGATATAAACTAGGGTACCTCTCCTGGAGGCAATGGAACTACACTGAATTACACCAGCTGAGCATCTGGCCCTACATATGCCACACGTCCCCATAGTCCTAGGCACGGCTATATTTTTCTGAAACAACTAAAGCATGTATACACAACATACAACTTCATTAGACTGATTTATTGTTGAACTAGGAGCAGCTTGGTTGGGGTTTTTGTTTTGTTTTTTTAAATAACCTCATTAGATTCATAGATTTCAAGGCCAGAAGGGACCATTTTGATCGTCTAGCCTGACCTCCTGTAAAACAGGCCCCAGAACTTCCCCAAACTAATACTTAATGCCTATCTTTTAGAAAAACATCCAAACTTGATTTAAAAATTGTCAGTGATGGAGAATCCACCATGACCCTTGGTAAATTGTTCCAATGGGTAATTACTCTTATATTAAAAAAAGTGTGTCTTGCCAGTCTAAATGTGTCTAGCTTCAACTTCCAGCCATTGGATCGTGTTACACCTTTCTCTGCTAGATTGAAGACCCTATTATTAAATAATAATTTCCCCACGTAGGTACTTACAGACTGTAATCAAGTCACCCCTTCTCTTTATTAAGCTAAGCAGATTGAGCTCCTTGCAGCTATCACTGTAAAGCAGGTTTTCTAATCCTTTAATCATTCTTGTGGCTCTTCTCTGAATCCTCCCCAATTTTTCAATTGTGGACATCATAACGGGACACAGTATTCTAGTAGCAGTTGAACCAATGCCACATATAGAGGAAAAATAACCTCGCTGCCCCTACTCAACATTCCTGTGTTTATGCATCCAAAGATCACATTAAGTCTTTTTGCCATGGCATTGCACTGGAGCTCATGTTCAGTGGATTATCCACCATGACCCACAAATCTTTTTCAGAGTCACTGCTTCTCAAGGTAAAGTCTCCCATCCTGTAAGTATGGCCTGCATTCTTAGTTCCTAGATAAGCTTACATTGAGCCATATTAAAAATCACATACTGTTTGCTTGTGCCTAGTTTACCAAGCAATCCAGATCAATCTGTATTAGTGACCTGTCCTCTTTATCATTTACCAGTCCTCAATTTGTGTTTTATCTGCAAACTTTATCAGTGATGATTTTCTGTTTTGTTCCAGGGCATTGATAAAAATGTTAAATAGCATAGGGCCAAGAACAGATCCCAGATGGAACCCCACTAGAAACCCATCAGTTTGATGAGGATTCCCCATTTACAGTTATATTTTGAGGCCTATGAGTTAGCCATTTAACATGTGCCATGTTAATTTTATATCTTTCTAGTTTAAAAGAAATGTTAATTAAAATGCTGATTTTAAAATGTCTGTCTTTAGTAGCTGCTGTTTAACATCCTGTTGAGATACTAGTAGAATGGAAAGACATTTTTTCCCCAAATACAGAACAGAAATATTTATTGTATACTTAGCTATATATTATAGCTATCTTCATCTCCCTTCTAAACCATATCAGTAACCAATATAGCCTGTAGCTTCTGGGCCTCTAGTAATGTGTTCTTAAACAATTCCCAACCCATCATTCACTTTTTTCTAATTAAATTCTTCCTCCCTGCTCATACTTGTTTTCAGCTTTGTGAAACTGGCCCTTTTTAAAGCAACAAGTGTTTGTGTGTATATGTATATATATATATATATTATATATATATATACACACACACACACACACACACACTTGGATTTTATTCTGTTTCTACATAACAAATGTGATCAAATCATGATCACTTGTACCTCAGCTAACATTAATTTTTAGTTGTTTCATCAGTTCCTCTCTGTTAGGATGAGAGCTAAGATAGGATTCCCCCCATGGGTTGTGACAATTTCTTAAGTCAGAAAGTGTTCTGTACTATTTAGAAATTCCAACGATGTTTTAATTCTGGCAGCATAAGCCCTCCAGCGTCTGTCTCTAAAATTGAAGTCCCCCATGATCACTCAGCATTTTTCCCCTACACATTATAGATAAGTGTGTAAGGAGGCAGTCTTCCTGTTCCCTAGTGTGATCTGGTGGTCTGTAGCAGACACCAACTAATACCCCATATTGAGCTTTATCATCTGTTATGACATGAATGCTTATGGATCAAAGATCAGTTTCCTCCAAGTTGTCACTCTGAAACAAGTAATGCCATTTTTGACAGCGTATCACTGCCCATCCTCTTTTCCCCACTCAGTCCTCCCTAAATAGGTTAGTTTTAACATTCCGATTGTGAGAATCATCCATTAGGCTTCAATAAAACCACATAAATTGAATTCACACTCTTAAGTGAGCAATTCCAATTCCTCAAGTTTATAACCCAGGCTCCTTGCATTCATGTATAGACAATCAAGGAATTTCTTCTCTTCATATTCTTTGGTTCCTTGATTCATTTTGTTTTCAACATCTTGATTCTGTGCTAAATGAGCACTCATCTTCCCTCTTTTTACCCTCCCCTTTTGTTATTAGTTTAACACCCTCCTGACTACTCGGGCCTACTCTTTCCTGAGGCGATTGGTTCCCCTTCTGAGGTAGAGGCCATCCAAACTAGCCCCCTCCCTCCATTTAGGATTTTGGATGGAAAGACCAACAAGATAACCTAGACTGAAACAAGTACAGGCCTTTTCAACCACTGAGTCCAAGGAAGTTAAAAGTCAGTCTAATGAGATCTACACATATAAGTAAGAGGAAGAGATGGTCTTTGATTAAAGCCCTGGACTGGAACTCAGGAGATCGGTGTTCAATCTCTGGCTCTTCTACAGAATTCCTGTATTACCTTAGGCAAGATTTTCCCTACTTTCTTACTGCTTTCCAATTTTTTTCCAGTTGGAAAAGAGAAAAGTGGGTTCCAGTGGGGAAAGAGAGGGGGTGATTGGGAGAGAAGGGGTGGGAAACCCCAAAAGTGGAAAATGGAAATCCAAAATGCTTTTTGTTTCCAAAAACTGAACCTGAAACAGCATTTTTATTTTGTTTTGAAATTAAGTGAAAAGTCTCGTTTCAAAATGTTATTTCAGAATAAAACACAATGAACATTTGTGTCAATCTGCATAGAAATTTCCCTTGGAAAACCAAGAAGTTTTGACTAGAAAATTTGAAATGGGTCTCTGCATCTTGGGATTAGACAGTGACTGTGATTCAGGAGCTAATTATATAAATCTCCCATGCAGGATCTGATTCTCAACTCTGCGGCCTGGGCCCCTCCTTCGTCTAGTTTCCCTCAGTATCATCATACAGTGGCATTTCCTCTAGCAATGAGAAGCTGATGGAAGACCTCTCCATGTTCTCAAAGGGACAGGAAGGAGAAGAGGCAGTTGCACGGCGTGCCACTTATCAGTGGCTATTTGCAAAATGAGAACTGAGGCAAAGATGAGGGTTTGGAAGAGATGGAGGGCACTCTGTTTTGGGTGTTTGTTCTTGTTTTTCTCTGAGACTTTTGCTGCCCAACATCAGTTCACTCTCTTCCATTCCAGTCACCCTTGCCCCATTAGCAACAAAGTCATCCTGTAGGGAGGAAAGAGTCTCAAATGCTCCCAGGGACATTATTTCCACTTATGCATTTGTAAACTTCCTAAAAACCATCTCCTCCTCCTCTGCAGGCTTGAGATGGTGGAGCAGGAGGTCAAGCTTGGAACCTGTCATTCTCTCTAGGTGGACAGTCATTTCCACCTACACATCATCCCTGTCATCTTGTGACACGTGGCCTGGAATTAAAACAGACCTGAGGGGGTCTTTGTGAATGAACATGTCTTGACTATCAACAACAGGGCTTCCTCCAGGGAGATTTCCACTCTCCAGAGTGGCCTGTGGAGGATCAACAGATTCAAGGTTGAATATGACAGTACTGTCATCTTCTCACAGCATCCGTTTTGTGGGCTCCATGGAGGAAGGCAGATTGTCATTGGGGCACCCTCACTCCCCTCTTGGGCAGCCTGTTGGAAGGGGATATAGGAACTAGAATGAGAGGATAGAGAACCAGTCACTCCACATGGACTATGAGGATGTAGCTGTATTTTCAGAATCCATTCTGCAGCCAAACAGCAGTAACTTAATCAGAAAGGCTAAACGAAGGAGCTCTTTTCTCCCGCTCTGCACCCACACCACCTCCATTAAAAAGTTCAGTCAAAAATCATTGCATCTTTAGTGTGTGAGAGAAAATTGTGTCCTCAGAGACTTGAAGGCTAAAATATACATCAAAGACTATATCACAAGGCCTCCGGAAAAGGGAAAATAGTGGCGCCTCATTGATATACATTATATCAAGTGTGGCTGGTATGCATCATTTTGCTATGGTTTGGCATGAATCACTGGAGTTCATCTTTGCCTTTTGCTGCTTATTATTGACTTGAAAGAGAAATGTCTTTAATGTGGGGAGTCAGGGGGAAAAGTCACTGAAACTGTAATCAGTTTAGAACCAAAAGTAGACATTGTAAATGCATTCCTAATGCTAATATATTCTTCGCTTTAGTCAGAACATCCTCTTTTAGTGAAAGTAGGGGTATCATATTAAAACAATTAAATACGAGTTAGACAAACAGTGAAAAATTATTTGCAAATACATTTGCCAGTTGGCCAGCAAAGCCATTAGAGGGCCAAATCCTGAGCAGGTGTGAACTGGTGTATTGCCACTGATGTCAGGGGGAGTAAAAAATGAGCCTTAACCCTGGAATGATTCATAAATTTGAAGGCCAAAAGGGACCACTGTAATCATCTAATGTGACTCCCTGCATATGAATTTTCACTTAGTAATTCCTGCAGTAAACTGAGGTTAAGTCACCTGTGATTAAACTAAACTATATTGTTTATAGAGAGAGACACAGCCTTGATTTAAAGATTTCAGTTGTATGCCAGTTTATTGGAACATAAGGGGCATAAATTTACACAACAAACCAGGTCAGCAAAAGTGTCTCCATAAATCATGGATTGCTCTTTACTATAAATGAATGTATCTGTCTTTATGATTTGGAATTTTTATAATATAAATTATAACTATGTCTGTCTTAGAGTAGACTGCTACCACACTCAGTGCATGTAACACTGCCACCTGTAAGCCCAGCTGGTCTATCTGAATGCCAGTTTAGAAATGACTGCTCCCTGGAAATATGGGAACATTAAAGAAATATGCCTTGTAATTTATTCAAGCACCCAACGAGAAGTAGGATGGTCCAGTAGTTAGCCAAGAACTTGGGAGACCTGAGATCAATCAGCCGGTCTACTAGAGACACAATTTTAAAGGTATTGCAACTCCTAATTGATTTAAGGGTCACAATGCTGTTAGCAGCAGCAGATGATCAAGGCAGTCACTCTCAGATGCCTATGGATAAATTATTGCACTCAAACACCTCCAATAACTGCTTTTGTAAATTCAGTAAACAGAGTGGTTAAAAATTATACACTCAGTGAGCATCCAGCAGAGTAACCTCTTAAGAGTGAAATAGGTTTTAACCAAACAGGATGGAGTCTAATGAAAGATCAATGTCTATTGTGGGTGCATTATCCCACACCTGGGGGAGCTGAAAAGGAGAAGCTCCTATATGAGCCAAGTCCCAGAGAGAGGAAAGACACATTGCCAAGAGAATGATCAGAGAGAAAGAGAAGTGCACTTGATTTTTGGTCAGCAGTGCTGTTAGAGTGAACGAGGGTTACACTGAGCTCCAAGAGGAAATATTTGCTTGTCTATTCCAATCTTATATTTATTTACTTTTCTGATTTTAATATTCACCCATCCTTCAAGTTCTTGAACTCATGCACAGACATATCAGCTATCGAAACCCCAATAAGTCACTCCCTCACCATCATGCCTACCCACACCAAGCCCAGAGCAAAACAAACAATCCTGAAAAGTGCCATGAACTACAATAGTCTCAAGCTTTGACAGACAAGCAGTGCAGATGAATTCCAAAGTCAAGAGCCCTTCACAGTCAACAGCCTGCCACCAGCCTCAGACATGCAGAGCCAGAGACTATGCTTGCAACCTTCCCCACACACTAATCTCAGCTATCTCAATAATACAGAGAGCTGCAGTCTCTTGGGTAGCCCAGACCCAAGCAATATAGGGCTTTATAAATCAGTCTTTTATTGTACCTAAAATTGAATAGGAGACTCATCAACTCCATTAAGTATGCAGGAAGATGCAATTTGCAGTAGGGGCCTGATCCAAAACTCATTCCAGTCAATGGAATGATTCCCAATGGCTTAAATGGGCTTTGGATCAGGTTCTAGCTGAGACTTCCATTTGTGAGCTGTATTGGAGCTAAGATCATGACGTAGTTTCATGCTCATCACACAAGACAAAATGCCTTTGTTGCCATTCCCTGAAGTAGCTAATAAACTGGATAAAGAACAGAAAAGCTGACTTGTGAATTTGAGTCACTGCTAGCTAGGGATCCTAGTAATCATTGTCCTCACCTATCTGTAGGACACACATTTTTGTCAGTGCCAGTGGTCCCTGACTGCTGGCATTCAAAGACGTGTGCCCATCTCCAGAATTTCTTCTGTTAAAAAGTGTTTCAGTTATTCAATCAGGCCACTCAAAAGCTGCAGCTTGAAAAGAGAGCAGCTCTCCATCTTCTGAGCCAGGTGCCCTCTGAATGATTATTATGCCTGTTTAAAAAAAACAAACAAAAAAAACAAGGAGTCCTTGTGGCACCTTAGAGACAAGGACTCCTTGTTTTGGGGTTTTTTTTTGCATTTATACAGACTAACACGGCTACCACTGAAATCTATTATGCCTGTGTTCAACACTCTGCATAGACTGCCAGTCGACTCTCAGAGCTAGTCAGAGCTGTAAAAGGCCAAGGGCTCCACTTCCTCAGAGTCTGCTTCTCGGCCTTCTGCACTCATCTCAAATGCTTACGCTCTCTGTCCCAAGGGTAAGACCCAAGGGATCTAGGAGGAAGAGTGTTCTTGGTAACAGACCCTTCATTTCTGGAGCTTGTTCCAACTGGAAATATATCTAATACTGAGCCTGGCCAAATTCAGAGAGCTGTAAAATGTACTTCTATTTTCCAGCTTTTTGCAGATCCATTACTCCCATCACTTAGGCTGAGATTTTCAAAGGCACTATGATAAATGACGGGCGGGGAGAAGTAGTTTCCTTTTATGGACACCCAGCCAGCCATAAAATCCCTCTTGGTAGCTGTTCTCTACTTGCTTTACCTGTGAAGGGTTAAAAAGTATCCCGGCATAGGTAAAAAGAAGGGAGTGGGCACCTGACCAAAAGAGTCAATGGGAGGGCTAGAACTTTTTAAAATTGGGAAAAAAACTTCCGCTTCGTCTGTCTGTTGTTGTTCTCCGGAGAGAGGAGATGCAAAGCAGGAACAGGGCTGAACTATGCTGTACGAAGCTTTAAGCCAGGTATGAAAAACCATCAGATGATACCTAGAGACTGCTTATCTGAAACCCCAGATATGTAAGTAAGTCAGGGAAGGTCTAGGAAGACGCGATTAGGGTTATTTCTTATTAGCTTGTGGACTCCTCTGTACTAACCCCAGGTGCTTTTGTTTTGCTTGTAACTTTTAAGCTGAATCTAAGAGCTATCGTGATGCTTAATTTTTGTAATTGTTTTTTTTTAAACTAGCAAAAAGCCTAAATTCTAGATGTATTTTCTTTCTTTTTGTTTTTAATAAAATTTACCATTTTTAAGAACAGGGTTGGATTTTTGTATCCCTAAGAGGTTTGTGTATATGTTGTTTACTTAGCTGGTGGCAACAGCTGATTTCCTTTGTTTTCTTTCTCAGCTCTTCCCCAGAGGGGGGATGAAAGGGCTTGAGGGTACCCCACAGGAAGGAATTCCCAAGTGAGTCTTTCCGGGTTCTCAAAAGGGGATTTTTTGCATTTGGGTGGTAGCAGCATCTACCCATCCAAGGTCAGAGAGAAGCTATAACCTTGGGAGTTTAATACAAACCTGGAGTGACCCGTATTAATTTTTAGAATCCTTGCGGGCCCCCACCTCCTGCACTCAAAGGGCCAGAGTGGGGAAATCAGCCTTAAAAGGCACCTACAGGATTTGGCCATTAATTTTAGTCTAGTCTACAGAAAGAATTTAGGTCCTCAACCAAAGTCAAAGGGAGTCCTTCTGTTGACTTCAGTGGGCTTTGGATTAGGCTCTTATTCTTCTCTTTCCCTTAATGTTGCAGTACTGTAGGAGGTCATTAGCTATCTGTTAAGAGGGAAATGGTTTTGCCTATCACCTAAACCCCTCTAAAGTGCTCCCAGGCTCTGCAGTGATGGGGGCTACGTAAACAGCCATAAGAAAAACAACATCATAAATTGTGGTGAGCTTTATCAGTTTTGAGTGCTCTGCTTGTGGGGTTATCTTTGTATTCTGATCATCTGTCTAGGTACTTATATGATGCTCAGCACTGTTGTATCTGAGTGGTTCTGGCTGGGTGAGTGGTAAAAGAATCTATCATTACCTGGATTACATCATCATGTTCAATCCGGTGTCGATAATGCTGCACTGGCCTCCCTAACCCACTCACTACATTAAATACATTAGCTTTTGCAGGAAGAAAACCCTATTCTCAAACTAGGGACCTCCCTGAGCACAAGTATCCTACCAGTCATCTTGGTTTGACAGCCACTGTCGTCCAAGGATCTCTGTTGATGTGGAATTAACACTCTTTCCCCAAGACTCAATTCCCTTTCAGCGCAACACACCCTTATTTATAGCCCCAAAGGCTGAGTGCATATTGGTATTCTGTTAAAGGCCAGACTGCGTCCAGGAAGTACCAGCCTGCATTTGGGGCTCTCTCTCAGGTACTTTCATGGCCCCCATCCCCACAGTATGTGAACACCTCATAATCTTTAATATATTTTTCTTCACAACACCCCTCTGAGATAGGGCAGTGCTATTAGCTCCATTTTACAGCTAAGGAACTGAGACCCAGAGACACCAAGTGACTTGCCCAAGGTCGTACAGGATGTGGCAGAGCAGGGGATTGAGAACTGGCTGGGGAGAAGGGAGGTGGAAATCTACAGTCCTAGCTCCCCTGCCACTCTCTTAGGGAGACAGACTCTAGAAGGAAGCCATCTTTGCACTCAGGGCAGTGTCAGGTCTTCCCATGTCCTTTGCCCTTGTGTGGTGTGTAAAGCTCCCTTGCACCCTTTGGTTCTCCCCACCTGTTCACACAGGGATCAGGCACAGGCTGGCACTAAACTGATAACCCCAAGTCTGCTCCTTTAAATGCTGCCTTCAGCTGTACAGCACTGATAGCTTTCTGGTAACACTACCTCAGACAGCAGTCATGGCATCAACTGTCCTAGTTTTGCTTTCTTCTTTATTGAATATGCAGGTTACCAGTTTAGGCTCACATCTTGCAATTGGCTCTGTGTGGGTGGACTCCTATGTCCACACTGGGCCCCAAGGGCCCAGGCACAGAGGTCCACCTCCATGGGACAGGTTGCAGGACTGGGGCTTTACATCTCCAACCCCCATCCTCATACAGTCTAAGCACACATTCAAGATTAGACTGTGGCTGCAACATAGAGCATGGCCCCTCCCAGCCCAACTCACACTCAGGTCGTATGTTCTCAAGACAAACAAAAATTCAGTTTGCCTTCAATCAAGTTGCTAATATATATATTTCATACAAATAATGGAGGGTCAAATCCTGCCTTCCTGGTGAACCAAGAACTCCCCTGGACATCACTGGGAAGTTTGTCTGCCATAGGGATGAAGGCGCCATGAAATGCACAGGAACAGAATAAATCCTATGAAATGCATAGGAACAAAATAAATAAAGATCTAAAGAATAAAATGAAATAATTTAGCCTCCTATAAACTACTTTAGAAAGAAATGTGATGCAATGCATACTGTCTGAAATAACATCATCCAGGCAGACCTTCATAGATCTTAAGCCTATATTGATTTGTTCATCCATAAAAGCTCTTATTAGTCAGGCATAATAAAAGGGACTTTGTATGCATGACCACACTTGCCAATATAGCTATATAACTGTACCCTCCAAAAAATAAATTGTAAGTCAGATTTTAGTTCAAAAGAATAGAAATCTGTGACATCAAGGATTAAAAATCAAAGTCTTTTGACCCAGACTAACTTTCTTTGCTCAGTCACCCGCACATAACTTACTCTAAATCAATTCCTTTGGATGTCCCTTTGGATGTTTTTCATGACTAATTGAATTAGCAATTGATTTGTATAACATGACTTAAGGATAAAGACATACTGAACTAACCACAAAAGATTCAGATAGCAGCAGTATCTATGGTTGGTGTCATCACTTGGATAGCACAGATCAGACATTTTCACCCATAATATAGACGATCATTAGTAACAATGTAGGTGTCTGCATATAGCATATGTCTCTCTCTCTCTCTCTCTCTCTCACACACACACACACACACACACACACACACACACGTATGGTATAAGAGTTTTATTGGCATGTGTTTGAGATAACTGCATTATTCATGACTTCAGAAGCAGTGAGGGTTTTGAAGGGGGAAGGTTACAGTCTCCCTGACTTGGGTGCACTATGAAAATAGACATGGAGCACAAAGGCAAACTAAAATTAACAGATAAGCAAAGAAGCAGGGGCACTAGAGATGTGTTGTAGGTAGAGGTGGAGCTATGCAGGTTTTCCACAGAACATTCCAACGCCTCTTCCTCGTCTTTGAGGGTCTGAATTCAATTCCCCATGTGTGGAAGTGATCAGAAGATAGATATTTCACTACTGAATTACTTCTACTTATAAACACACTAATGGGGTGCACTCACCTCCTATCAGCACCCCCTGGCCAAGTGCGTGTGCCTCACTCTTTCTCAGTTTGTGGTGGGTCTTTGGTGACTGAGTCACGCACAGTCTGTATGGGATATAAAAACAACCCCCTTCCAGGATATAAGTCCAACAGGGGGCCCATCACAGTGCCCTCTGTAAGGTCCCTTATCTGCAGCCCTATATCTGGGCTCACTCCTTTGTCAGTCCAGCAGGGCCTATGACAGTACCCAGTTTTGAACTGTCTCTCAGCCCCTTCTGGCCTCCCTCAAATTGTCCCTGCTCTTCAAGCAGTCCTGGCCCTGGTGTGGGGCCATATCCGCTGGGATCCTTCCCTGGAGACTTCACCTCTCCAGGCCTTTCTGGCCCCAGCGCTTCAGCTGGGCCACTAAGAGTTCAGTTCCCCTTCTCTGGCATATCCAAGTCAAGACCACTTTCCCAGTGGCTGGTGGAGGGGACTGAGGCCCACTGTCTACTCACGGTCCCAGCCCAGGGACCCTATAGATAGCAGCCATCCATCACATCCCTTTAAATAAACTGGACTTGCAGCTACAGTTCTCTGGGCCACTTCCCCATGGCTTAGGGTTGCCAACTTTCTATTTGCAGAAAACCGAACACCCTTGCGCCACCTCTTGCCCCGCCCCCGCTCCAAGGCCATGCCCCCTGCTCATTCTCCCCCACCCTCACTCTCTTTCACCAGACTGGGGCAGAGGGCTCCAGCTGCAGGCTTTGGGGTGGGGCCCAGAGATGAGGGGTTTACGGTGCAGGAGGGGCTCTGGGCTCCAGCTGGGGGTGCAGGTGCTGGGCAGGGGGTTGGGGCACAGGAGGGGATGTGGGCTCCAGGTGGCGCTTACCCCAGGTGGCTCCTGGGAAGCATCATCAACAACATCTCCCTCCAGCTCCTAGGTGGAGGCATGACCACATGGCTCTGTGCGCTGCCCATGGCTGCGGGCACCACCCCCTCAGCTCTCATTGGCCACAGTTCCTCACCAATGGGAGCTGCTGAGCTGGTGCTGGAAGCAGGAGCAGTGCACAGAACCCCCATGGCCGTCCCTCCTCCTAGGACGCAAAGGGAGATGCCAGCAGCTTTCTGGGAGTTGTGCAGAACCAGGTAGGGAGCCTGCCTGTGCCACCAACCGGACTGACCAGAGCTGCCAGGGTCCCTTTTCAACCAGGCATTCCAGTCAAAACCCGAATACCTGGTAACCCTACTGTGGCTCCAACACATTCTTCACTCTTACCTCAGAGCCTTGTCCTGGTTGAGTCCCAGTAGCCAGCCTAGAACTCCCTCACATTCCCCTCGGCCTCTGCCAGCATGGCTCTGTCTAGGTCCTGTAGCTCCCTCAGCCAGCCAGGCACAACGTCCACTCTTCTCTAGCTCTAGCAAGGAACTGAACATACTCTGGCCCTGTAACTCTTCTTATAATGGACTGCTGGGCCCTGATGTGGCAGTGTGGGACCCAGCCATCTAGGCAGCTTGAAAGACTGGGGGGAGGGATAGCTCAGTGGTTTGAGCACTGGCCTGCTAAACCCATGGTTGTGAGTTCAATCCTTGAGGGGGCCATTTAGGTATCTGGGCCAAAAATTGGGGATTGGTCTTGGGGTTGGACTAGATGACCTCCTGAGGTCCCTTCCAACCCTGATATTCTATGACTCTCTCCACTGCCCTTCTCTGGGGCAGGGTATGGCTGGGCCATGAGGCCTGCAGCAGGGAGCCTCCAGACCACGTGCAGCCTGTGTGTGTGTGGTGTTTGTGTTTGTTTGTTTTCTCTCTCTCTCTCTCTCTCTTCCCCCTCCCCTCAGATGTAAAAGCTTTTACAAGAGCCCAGGTGCTGCCAGTGGGGAATGGAAGGTAGTGGTAGGAAAGAGCTGACCTCTTCTCAATTATTTGCTATTTAAGATGTGGCTCCAGGAAGAGAACTCACCATTTCCTTTACGGGAACTCTTTTTTACAGTGAAAAATGAGCAATATTATGAATTATTATAAGTTTGCCCTGGCTAGTAAGTCAGCTTCCCCCCCACCCCAAAAAAAGGTATCCCCATTTTGATAGCTAAGCAGCAGCTTTTCATGAGAAAACATTTTTTATGCCTCTCAAAATTCCCTTTCATTTTTGCCACAAAGTCAAGGCTGATGCCATGTTTCTTTTTCTCCAATGGTGAGAATCTTTCACACAGCAACAGTTATATGGAGGGGAGAGTGAATTTTATCATTCATGTCAGGTTGCTAGAGGGGAAACATACACTATAGGGATTTAAATTATCCCCTCCCACTCTGGTGCCCCAATTTATTTTGTTACAATGTAATACTTGAACAGATATCATCTAATCCAAGGTTGAGCTGTGGATATTTCCATATGATAGTGGAAGGTTTCCAAGTCAGCATTCCTTCATTTCAAACAGTTAAACACAGCTGGGTGGCATCTGTAATTTTTAATTTGTAACAAGTATGGGGTCAAATTGTGAGGTCCTAACTCAGGGCTGGCTCCTACTCAGTGAAATAATTGCAAAATGCCCATTGCTATCAATAGCTCAGTCAGTGGATCAGGCTCTCAGTTTTTTAATTGGTCTTTTTGCAGGCAGGGGACCATTAAGTACCTCAGGATTTGGCCCACTGGACATTAAATCTACATAAACATATGGTAGGTACATAGACCTTAACACAGCAAGACCTGTCCTCAGAAGGAACCTCTATCACTGAAGCAATGAAAGGTTATCCATGTAAGTGGAAAGAGACTTACTATCGACTGCATCAATTACATTTTATGTTTGTACAGTGCCTTGCACAATGGGACCCTGATCTGTGACTGGGGTGCCTAGGTACTACAGTAATACAAATAAATAGATTTCTCCCTGCTGTGAGGCAGGCACTTGACACTTTCATTTCAGATCAAATGCAGAATGTTACACCATAGGTCACTATGCTCCTCCCCCTTTATGGGGACCTGCTATTTGTTCTTTCTTGGTGTAGCTTTCCTTATTCTGAAAAATACATTTTTCTCTTTGTGTACATCAAAGCAATAGTTTCTAATCATTCTTCCAGTATTATTTATACTGTTGGTGTATTGAAAATGGAGTATAGCATTTCAGGTCAACTCCCATGGGCTATTGTCAGCTACTCACACTAAAACCAGGGAGGATGTGATTTTAGAGTTCACTGATAATCCAGAGGCAAGACATCACTGCTGTTACTGGGATTTTTTTTTAAATTGACATCTTCCTGGTATGGTCTCGGTAGAAAGGAAAATCCAATTTTAGGATTGATCCCTTTGAGAGAACTAGTTAAATGACATTCCTTGTATTTGCATAAGAGAGATGAAAGCCAACAGAATATCAGTCACTGAAAGTCTAATTCTGGACCAAATTCATATATAATGTAGCAGGTCCAATTGCATTGACATCAGTGGACTTGCACACATTTACATGAGATCGAAATTTGTCTCTCTCCTCCTGGGGTAACACATTTGCATTTCTTCATTAACAACCTGGAATGAGGCAGAGATGGGTAAAGTGGATCCGATGAAACAAAATCAGAATTTATCTGAGGCTCAGAAAAGTTCTAGACACTTTTTAAATTTTGTGATTTACATGGTTGTGTTTCTCCTCACCTCTTGCTTTTGGTCTAGGAAAGACTGAACGACTACATGCAGAGCTTTTTCCTCATGGTATTTCCTACACAGCCCGAACCAGAGAATATTAGGTATGAGAGCCCCAATTCTGGCACAATTTGCACACCAAAAAAAGGATCTCAGTTCACATCTTTGCTACTGGCAACACAAACACCAGTCCACTATAATGTCTTTCTATTAGCTGGTGCAGACATAATCTGAAAAAGACTAACTCTTAGGACGTGAGGTATTTTACACATTCAGAATGGCCATTTTTGTGGGTTGTGGGTGGGGGAGGACTATGGCGGAGAGGCTGGTTGGGACTTCGGTAAGTAGAATGTAAATACACACCTTAGAAAGTAGTGAGGACTAAAACGGGAGAGTTTTAACGGGTACAGTGGGTCAGGAGCTTTGTTTTTACATCCCATCCCACATATAGCACCACAAGGAATAAAGGCTGTTTACTCCTGACTCAGAAGGAAGATTGCCACCTAGTGGACAATACAGCCAAGTGCTTCAGGAAGTATATTTCAGCGGTTTCTTGTCCCAGTGCTAACTTGGCCCAACTTTGCTTAGTTTTATGAGATCAGGATCACAGCAAACAGCGGCTTGGTTGATTGTCAAGAGTGAAAGATGTAGAGATCAGGTTGGATTAAGAGAAGTGGGAGTGCTGACTAACTAGCAGAGCCTTGTTCAGACGTTCACCATTTTGCCAAGAAATTTGTCTACTGCACTGATCATATTCATATCTCCGAATTTCTGAGCTTTTCCTTTTTTTAAAATAACCTTTGGTTGTTGCAGTAAGACTAGTATGAGAACTGTGTAACAATAGTTCATGCCTATTGATATTGGAACTCAATTTTCCCTTTCATGCCTAATACACATTATGGGCCAAATTCACACATGCAGCATTCAGTCCAAAGTGTCAATTAATACCTGTCAAGTGTTCCTTGCTTCAGAATGTAGACTCAGATTTTCAAACAGGTGCATGCTAACGTGTGCTTGAAATATTGGGCCTAACTAGAATTAGTTGGGGGGAAAAAAAATCATAATGGGATTTTGAAAACAGCTTGATTGCTAGAGGTCAAGAGAGGTGATTATATTTGACTCCTTAGCACTAAGCCAGGAGTTTCTTGAATACTACAAAGGCATCACTTTTAAAAAACAGTTTCCCAGTGAGCAGCAGCAAAGAGATTAATATGCATTCAACACATGCTTCCTAGGAAGAGTGCCAGAATGGAGCAGCTCTAGTGGTGGTGCTGTGAGATAATTAACGCCCAACATTGTGCCCTTATTCCATACCAACGTTAGGAGCAATCGCTGACAAGAAAATTCAGGGACAGCAGCTGCTCTTTTCACAGTGGTACAATAACTATCTCTAACGGGAAGGGATGTGGGGGAGGGACTGAGCACAAGTAACAGCACCTGCCTTCATAAGTGACACAGCCAGCTCGGAAACAGTACGACGAATCCTCACTGCCTGTCACATTAATTGTGATGAAGTGACTTTTGATAAAAGTATTTGTCCTTGGACTAAAATAAATCATTATTTTAAGCACTGTGTTTATCTCGCTATAAATCAGGATGGAAGGTGAACACACTATGAAGAGGTGTATACCGTGAGTTACATACATTGTACTGTTACTGTATTTATGGTCTTGTGATCTTTTCCTCAGGACAAACAGCCTGTTGATGTTGTTCACTATTGAAAGTGAAGTTCAAATGCCATCTTAGAATCATAGAATATCAGGGTTGGAAGGGACCTCAGGAGGTCTCCTAGTCCAACCCCCTGCTCAAAGCAGGACCAATCCCCAATTTTTGCCCCAGATCCCTAAATGTCCCCCTCAAGGGACATTGTGTATTGAACTCACAACCCATCTATTACATGTTGTTACCAGGAAGCCCTATGTTTGACATTAGCAGAAGATAAACAATAGTACGTGTAAAAATGTACTGACGGGTTTTAACCTTTGATACATTTAGGTCTTTGGCTGCCATAGGCCCTGATTCAGTAAAGCACAGAAGCACGTGCTGAGCTTTGCGCACGAGTAGCGCCATGGACTTCATTGAGACTATTCACATGCTTAATGTTAGCATTGCACTTAAAACGTGCCATGCTGAATTAGATTCATAATATTGGACATGTGCTTCGACTAGATCCTGATAAATAAAAGTAACCAGAAAATGTGCAGTAGAATTGTACATTTTAAATATATTTAAGAAAATGCAAAGATACAAGAGGAAATTTTCAAAGGAATGTACAAGGCGTGCACCTGAAATTATGTGCATTCCTCCATTGGATTTTGCAGGCACAACATTTCTTCATGGAGACAGGGCCTTGTATGTGCAAAATAGGGTGCAGATAGTCATCTGTGTGCTCAGGTGGCTAGCTTTGTGGGTACTATGGCTGCAGGTAGATCTACCTGTTGGACTCTTGAATACAGGGATCACACAATACACCAGTGAAACACAAAGATTGTATTGAAAGCAAAAAGGTTGTGCAACACTTCTAGCCCTTCAGACACATTGGTTATGGGGATTAAGGATGGGACAAGGAGTCTGAAACTTATACTAGTCTGATAGAGGTTCTGTGCTGCAAAACATGTACAAATTCTATTTATATCCTTGAAAATGACTAAGGGTGTAACATGAATCTTTTGGGGATTTCTACTGCAGAATACACACACACACACACACACACCCCTGCCTTATCAGTTTAACTAGTGAACACTATTATATTAGCCACATTCTCTTCTCATATACTCTGTGCAACTCCATTGACTTCACTGGAGGTGTGCTGGTATAACTGAAGAGAATGTGGCCAAGTGGGTTTGCAGTTGTGTCACTGAAGATGATTTGGACACATGTGAACAAATTAATGGGTTAAATTCACCTCTGCTGTTACTTCTTTAAAATCACAGTTATAGCAGGAGTGACTCTGGCTTATCATCACTAACATGCCAGTGAAAGCTACTGAAACTTCCCTCCCCCCCATTCTGCATGGAAAAAAACAAAATGCGTCATCCATGATCCTAGAAAATCCTATTAATCTTTAACACCTCCTAAGAGACACCTGTCCTCTGTCTTTGTTGCTCACGTTACTAATGGAAACGGAATGTTCTAATTTTGTTTGTGTAATTTTCAGTCCTATTTAGGTGTTGCACTGAAAAATTCTACTGTTAAAAAATAGTCTCTTGTAAATGTATTTATGTCACTGACACAGAGGACTTGAGCATTTTGAGTGAGTGGGCCAGTCAGTCAATGGCACAGAAGCAGGTGTGCGTCAGGATCCTTCTCTGTTGGGGTCTGAAGGACACTCTCCATGACTGTCAGAATTAACAAATGAAGTCTGGATATTTGGCCTCCCATTTCCCGGCCCTTTCCCTTCTCAGAGCAAGTTCGTTGCCTCAGCCAGAGGTTTATCAGGGGTTCTAATGTGCACTTGCTAAATGGGGAGGAGCACCCCCCATGAGGAGAATGTCCCACTCTCTCCATTCTGTGCCCGGCCTGCTCCAAAGCATACACAGAGGGAAAGGTGGGACCATCCTCCTACCCTCACCACGCTTAACCGTTTCCAACAGCTAGGGCCTACCTGGCAGCTTGGAGGAAGCCAGGAGTGGGCTTGCCATCCAGGGCTGGCTGGAAAATAAGAATTCAATATTACCAAAAAAAATCCAAATTTGTTTTCATTCCGCCTCAGGACACAACCAAGAACTTTTTAATAATTATGAAAAAAACCAAAGAGAGGCACAATAGCTGATCAGCCTGCTAGTTAGGGCACTTACCTGAGATGCGGGAAACCCAGGTTGAAGATCCTGTTCTGCTTGATTCTCTCTCTGGCCCAATTAATACTTAGTTATTTGTACAAAGTGGAACAGCTCTAACAGGAGATTTGAGAGATACCAGTTCTAGAGGCTGGTGGTTAAGGAACTTGCCAAAGATGTCGGAGACCCAGATTCTAGCAGGGACCTAAACCTGGGTCTCCTACATCCCAGGCATGTGCTGTAACCACTGGGCTATTGGCTCAGTTGAGGTAGAACTCTTTCCTTTAGACCAGAGATTTCACCCTGGATCTGAGATGCCTTCTCAACAAAAGCTTCATGAAAACTGACATGTTTCTGTGAAAAGTTCTGGATTCAGTGAATCTGTATTTTCCAGTGGAAGAGCCTTTCATAGAAAAATTCTCAGCTAGCTCAACTGCCAACAGAATTCTTCCCAGCCACTGAGCAGATGGCCAGGAATGGGGGGGAACCTTACCCTCCTCACCAATGCGGGGATCAGCCAGAATACGGCCCCAATTGCTTTGTTCTGCATTTATCCTCAGCTTTTCTTGTATTTCACTTGTTCTCTAGGAGTTGTCCAAAGTTCAGGTAGTTTCTCTGCCACGTTTTTAAGAACCCTGCCATTTGGCTGGGCTGGTCAATGTTATTCCATCTGCCTCAGTTTACTTTATACATCAGTGACTCCTCTGAGTCTAGAAATACATATTGTGGGGGAATTAATCTGAAAATATGGTGTTCCCATGGTAAATTTACTACAGGACTGAGAGGCAGATGATCTGGGAATGATACACCATAACCATTGTCAACATACTGCAGGGCAGCTACACTCTAGGGTTAGCTCCACTGTATAAACCTTACCAAAGCATCACTGACAACAGAATTCTGTCTTGTAGGCATGTGTGGCCCTCCTTTGCTGTCAGTCTCCAAGGGAGGTCACACCTCCTTGAGGTCATGCCCCTGTAAGGACAGTCTAAGATAATGGGGAAGAGCCTGAAGAGGGGGAGCACTGCCACCCCAAGGGTGGGGTGTCAGGTGCAGGGGGACGCAGGCCTGCTACTGCTTCCCAGCCCAGGGCCCTAGCAGTGGCAGAGTGGTCTGCCACTGGGTCAGCGGGGAATCCCACCGCAACATGCTGACCATGTTTCGGATGCCCCTGCAGCCAGACTACAGTCAGCTATCCCTAGGCTCCTTCCTCCCCTCAGGGTGTACCTGAGCCTCAGGCTCGTCCAGTGGCAATCCCAGCAGCTCTTCAGCATTGAATCATAGAATCATAGAATATCAGGGTTGGAAGGGACCTCAGGAGGTCATCTAGTCCAACCCCCTGCTCAAAGCAGGACCAATCCCCAATCAAATCATCCCAGCCAAGGCTTTGTCAAGCCTGACCTTAAAAACTTCCAAGGAAGGAGATTCTACCACCTCCCTAGGTAACGCATTCCAGTGTTTCACCACCCTCCTAGTGAAAAAGTTTTTCCTAATATCCAACCTAAACCTCCCCCACTGCAACTTGAGACCATTACTCCTTGTCCTGTCCTCTTCTACCACTGAGAATAGTCTAGAACCATCCTCTCTGGAACCACCTCTCAGGTAGTTGAAAGCAGCTATCAAATCCCCCCTCATTCTTCTCTTCCGCAGACTAAACAATCCCAGTTCCCTCAGCCTCTCCTCATAAGTCATGTGTTCCAGACCCCTAATCATTTTTGTTGCCCTTCGCTGGACTCTCTCCAATTTATCCACATCCTTCTTGTAGTGTGGGGCCCAAAACTGGACACAGTACTCCAGATGAGGCCTCACCAATGTCGAATAGAGAGGAACGATCACGTCCCTCGATCTGCTCGCTATGCCCCTACTTATACATCCCAAAATGCCATTGGCCTTCTTGGCAACAAGGGCACACTGCTGACTCATATCCAGCTTCTCGTCCACTGTAACCCCTAGGTCCTTTTCCGCAGAACTGCTGCCTAGCCATTCGGTCCCTAGTCTGTAGCTGTGCATTGGGTTCTTCCGTCCTAAGTGCAGGACCCTGCACTTATCCTTATTGAACCTCATCAGGTTTCTTTTGGCCCAATCCTCCAATTTGTCTAGGTCCCTCTGTATCCTATCTACCATTCCTCCCAGTTTAGTTGGTTGGCTCCGGTAGCTTGGGAAGTTCTCAGGGTAACTAAAGTCTTCTGCAGCCTCAGCATTGGGGAGAACATGTCTGTCTCCTTTGGCAGCTGCCTCCCAGCTGAGCTACAGGGCCCGCCTTTTATACTTCTAGTTCCTGTCCCACCCCTCTCATTCTGGCGTGGTAAGCATGGTCCTCCTGGTTCTGCCCACCAGGGGCCATCTGGCCCTCCCTCGCTGTCAGTCTGAGGGAGGCCATGTCTCTTTGCTATATATCTATTCCTTAGTCTTCAACTGTATCTTTTCTTTAGACTATAAAGTCTAAGGGACAGAGCTACTGTCTTTTTTACATAATAAAGGATTGTTGTAAAGTGTCATGTGAAATTAGTGTTATATAAAAACATAATACCTTATTTTTAAAAAATAATCATAATAAAATCCAATAATACGTGCAATCTGTCAGTATAGGTACTCTTACGTCAGCCCATGGCTCAAGATATACTAGATCTTGGGTGTTAATACTGTATGATGACTGATACATAGTGTACCACAGGCCAATCCTTACATTGTATACGTGGCTGCATTGCCACAAACTCTTCCAAAAATGAATTCAGTATCAAGAACTGAGCATATGCCATTCAGAGTGTTTGCTCACCTGGACGTGATGCATTAAAAGTTCTAAGAGAAAGTTGTGTTTTCTATTTTCAGTACAGCCTGCATGAGGCTGGGGAATTGTTTAGCATTTTTGTTTTTAACACAATTCTGCAAGGCAGGATGAGTTTTCTGTGAGAAGTGCTGTTCACAAATGGTAAAACTATGTTCACTGACTGCTGAGAGTTTGAATTTTAATTTGTTTATTCTTTGACTCAGCCTTTTGTCGCTGAATTAGCATAGATATTAGTGTATCTATTAGTTTTCATTATTGTTGCAAAGTTTCAATCAATGGCTTTCCTAACAGAAGTGAAAGCAATCAGAACTGGGAAGAAGAACTTAGGGTGGGTCAGTACAAAGCATGTGCCCAAATCATTCTAGAAGAGAACCATTTGCTTGATTTCTAGTATGCCTTTTGCTTTCCCATACTCACACTGCAATGCCATCTTCCTGTTCTACCATTATATTTTCTTTTACTGACATACGAGACTCTAGTTTCCTGTCAATATGTAGAAGAAAAAAAAAATCACACCCACAGCTTCCATCAGCACTAACAGGAGTTGCACATTTAACCACCCACCCAACCCTCTGATGACAGAAGAATAAATTACTTTGGATATGCCTGTAAAGATTCCCTCACTGTTTACAAACAAGTTACAGTTGCACATTGGTCCCAGCTTTTCAAGCTGAACATTTTACAAATAATGCTGATCTCTGCTTTGATTTGCATTCAACAAATTCACTTGATGGTATTTACTACAACACTGTGGGGGAGGGGGGATTTCAATCAGGATAATAAATTTATTAAAATAATGTTTCTTTGCATAATGGAGTATTAGGTGGGGATACAGGAGTACCTTTGGGGTAAAATGATTTTAAAGATTTTTGGCAAGCTACAGGCACCTTGACTACTGCAGAAATATACATTTGAGTGCTGTTGCAACATATAGCTCCATAGACAACTGCAAAACTTCTGTTGACTTCAGTGGGGCCAGGATTTCCCCCTATGCAAAGTTCTTTTCAGCAGTGAATCCTATTATAGCAATGTATTTATTCAGTGTTCGGCATAATGGGTTGCTGATTTTTTCTTCCAGTGCCCCTCAGAAGAATATTGACATTTCTAAGCGTATTCTTCATTAATTTAAATTGTTAAATGTCCTGGTATAATTATTTCTCTATAAATGGACAATGGTTTTTCCCAGATATGATTCTTCATAATTACTGGCTAGGCAAATAGTTATTTTATGGGGAAGAGGGGTTGTCTTCTGTTCCCACAGGCTTCAAATGAGTCAGCCCCTCCCTAGTCATTAGGGACAGTTAGCGGTTTTCCCTATTTCACAATGGTGTCTTTTAATAAACCCACCTAGGAAAAACAAAACAGACAGCAACATGTTTGTTTAGTGCCAATGCTCTGATACTGCTTTGAATGAGATGATGTGCAAGATGACATAAAGGTACCTCATGGCTAATGAAATTTCACATTTAATTCTGGTATTGTTTGCAGACAGCCTGGGTTATGTTTTATATTTAATATTTAATTTGGCAACTATCTGCTTCAATTTACTCTCAGATGAAAGCAGATTAGGATTCTATTTTTATTCAGTTCTGGTCAAACCTCTCCCTTCCCCCAATATCTCACACTCCTACCCCAAGTGGGTTGTGCTATACTTTCCTATGTACTTCTGGCTCCTGATGTACCTCTTAGTTGACAGGGAGCCAGCATTCCTTGGACAACAGATTAAACGGAAAAGCCTTCAGCTGATGGAAAAATAGCTACAAACCACCCAAGAGACACCACATCTCAGAAAACAGCTGATCTACATGGTTATAAAAGATAATATTTCAAATAACTTTGTAACTGCCTCTTTTCTGTACAGTTACTCGTGGACTATAAAGTAGTTTACAGTATATACATGTCATGTGATCTCATTATTTGTGTTACAGGAATACTTAGAAATCTCAGTCATCAGGTTTCCTTATGCTAGACACTGTACAAACCCAGAGGAAGAGACATTCACTGCCCCAAAGATCATACAGTCTAAACAGGCAAGACAGCAAGTGGATGAGACAGAGGTAGGAAAAAAAATGGGAAGAGAAAGATTGGGTAGCAAAAATAACATGCTTTAGCACTGATCGGCTGGGTGCACAATTCTTAGCCAATCAGTAGCAGTAATCACAGCTCACAGCCTTCCTAACGATTATCAGTAGGCAGTTTTCTGTATTAGTTATGGCAGAAATGAGTGTTGAGGAGGGACTTCATGGAAGATGAGATGGGGGCTTTATAGATTTTGACTGGGAGCTCTTCCAAGACATCAGGGGCAGTATGGGAGAAAGCAGAAAGGTCCCTTTGGGAGAACTGGGCAATTGAGGCAGGCATCCTTGGCAGAGTGAATGGGGCGTTGGCCTCACAATGAAATAAAGAATAGATAAGTAGGGTGGAGATACACCATGGAGGACTTTGAAGGTTAGTCTGAAATCACACTTTGTGTACATTGAAATTAAGAATGTACACAGGCAGTTTCAACTTTTCAGCCTCTAACATGCCTAAAGTTAGTCTAAAACTTTGGACATTTTCCCACATGGTTACAATGGCATGTTAGAGAAAGGATCATCAATTGGAAAGTGATATATTCTCAGGGTATTTCTGGACTTCATTCTCTTTTCCTGCTACCTATAGCTGTTGCTGGTGCATCTGAGGACGTGAAGATTTTGCTGGGATCTAGAAGCTAAAACACAGACAGACAGACAGAGAGAGAGAGAGAGAGAGAGAGAAACTGTCATAACAATTAAATTTGCCCTAATTTGTGAGGACAGACAATAATTAGATGGTCCAAGAGTCCTGGCCTGAGCATACACAAGGACTGAGCTGGAAAAGTACAGATGTTTCCGATATAGACAAACCTATAACTTTATATAATTTGTAATTTGATTTGTGCTGATTTCCTTCTCTTAGCAATACCTGGTTTGAGGCAGCAAGAGCTCATGCATCACAAATGCACAGACCTATACCAGATCATTCTCTGTACCAGCAGACTGGCAAAATTAGCTAACAGGACACTGATTTCTTTTCTTTTTTTAAAAAAGGCTCCAGAGGCAACCCTGGGAATTATAGGCTGGTAAGCCTAACTTCAGTACTAGACAAATTGCTTGAAACTAGACTAAAGAACAGAATTATCAAACACATAGATGAACACAACATGTTGGGGGAAGAGTCAACATGGTTTTTGTAAAGGGAAATCATGCCTCATCGATCTATTAGAACTCTTTTGGGGAGGGTGGGGGCAGGGTCAAACAAACATGTGAACAAAGTGATCAGTGGAAATATTGCACTTGGACTTTCAGAAAACCTTTGACAAGTTCCCTCACCAAAGACTCTTAAGCGAAGTAAGGAGTCATGATTTACAAAGGAAAGTCCTCTAATGAATCAGGGCCTGGTTCAAAAACGGGAAACAAAGAGTAGGAAAAATGGTCAGTTTTCAGAGTGGAGGGAGGTAAATAGTGAGGTTCCGCAAGGACAGTATATTCATAAATGATCTGAAAAAGGGGGTAAAGAGTGAGGTGGCAAAGTCTGCAGATGATACAAAATTACTCAAGGTAGTTAAGTCCAAAGCAAAGAGATCTCACAAAGCTGGGTGACAGGCAAAAAATTGGCAAATGAAATTCAGTGTTGATAAATGCAAAGTAATACAATTGGAAAAATAATCCCAACTATACATACAAAATGATGGGGTCTAAATTAGCTGTTACCACTCAAGAAAGAGAGCTTGCAGTCATCGTGGATAGTTCACTGAAAAAGTCTCCTAAATAAGCAGCAGAAATCAGAAAAGCAAACCATGTTAGGAACCATTAGTAAAGGGATAGATAATAAGACAAAGTATCATAAAGCCCCTGTATAAATCCATGGTACAACCACACCCTGAATACTGAATGCAGTACCGGTCGCCCTATCTGAAAAACAGATATATTAGAATTTGAAAAGGTACAGAAAAGGGCAACAAAAATGAAAAGGGGTATGGAACAGCTTCCACATGAGAAGAGATTTAAAAGACGGGGACTGTTCTGCTTGGTAAAGAGATAACTAAGGGGGATATGATAGAGGTTTATAAAATCATGAAGGGTGTGGAGAAAGTGAACAAGGGTCACGCAATAACATTAACAGACAGCAGCTGTCAAACCCACATGTGGAAGTACTTCACACAACACACAGTTAACATGTCAAACTCACTGCCAGGAGATGTTGTGAAGGCCAAAAGTATAACGGGGTTCAAAAAAGAATTAGGTATGTTCATGGAGGATAGGCCCATTAATGACGATTTGCCAACATGGTCAGGGACACAACCCCTGCTCTACATGTCCCTAAACCTCTGACCGCTAAAAACTGAAACTGGACGACAAGGAATGTATCACTTGATAAACTGCCCTGTTCTTTTCACTCCCTCTGTAGCATTTAGCACCAGACACTGTCAGAAGACAGAATAATGGGCTAGATGGACCATTGTTCTACCTTAGTATGATCGTTCTTATGTTCCTATGGCCTGACTGCTTAGCCCGAAACTTTAAACAGCAACACACATTCTCCACAAATCTCTTGGTCTTTCCAAAGCATTTCAGGTGGTTTTCTGCCCAACTCCACAGCTGGGATATTGCTAGTCTTTGCAGCAAAGGCATACAGAAAAGGCTGCTGGTTGTTTCAGGGCATCAGAAATCAAGCAACAGAAGCAGAAAAAGCTCCTCTTCCTGCCAACTTCTTCAGGGCCAAGTCAGACTATTTATCAACACTGCCAGTGAGCAGGTGTTGTGGGAGTAGTAATATGCCCAATTTTCTGTGGCTTTCCAAACACCACAAGTTCAGTGACCCTGAATTCACCAAATCATTCTGGACTCTCTCTAGACAGCACTATTTAAATTCTAGTAGACTGAGCCGGTGTGTAGTTAATGCAGACCCACAGAGCACTCTGTAACCATAAAGCACACCAGTAAGACTACAACCCTTCACCTCCATTGTCTGACTGGGGAGGTTTATCTTCTCAATTCCATTGATCTTCATGTTAATAGCCTGTGACTGAGGCCATGTTCAGTTGTAGCTGCACCTCCCCTCTGAACAATGGGCAGGTCAAACATCTGCTCCAGGCAGCTGAACCGTATTACCATGATTATTTGTGGCCACACACTAAACTAAGTTAAGTTTCCAATTGTCTCCCTGCTGCAGGAACATTGCTAATGCAGTTAGCTAAGAGCTCCAGCACGTGGGAATAGACTAATGTTGGTTCACACTGATTTGTTGGCTCAATGTCACACATATATTTGCAAAACAGAATTGTCACCCAACTGCAGAAATAAGATTTGACACAAACAGCATGTTACAGCGCTATTAGTTGGGGAGTGGTCCTGCTTCGAGCAGGGGGTTGGACTAGATGACCTTCTGAGGTCGCTTCCAACCCTGATATTCTATGATTCTATCATTTGGGGAAAATTTGAGGGAGAGCAGTCAGGATGGAGGAGAAAAATAAGAACTCCCTTTTCCTTGGAATATTGTTTGGGTTTTAAAGTTTTCCAGTTTATATTCTTTTCTCTGTTAGAAGATTAAAGTATCCCCCCTTCCTCGCACCTCCACAAAAGCAGAGACCCTATAGAACCATTGTGAATACCAGGGTGAATTTCAGAGATACGTCTTCTGGCAGCAGAAAACACATCTCAAATGCAAATTGCTTATGACAGAGCTGCCACTGGAATATTGGCCTCAACAAGCCCTCTTTAGTATTGCCCCTGTTCTCCAGCCCCTGCCTGATTTAATTGCTCCTCTCTTTGGCATTGCTCTGATCTTCCCAGTGTTCTTACAGAACTCACTTCTCTTGTTTCTCCAGCACTCCTGGGACTGTTTTCCTCTTCCTGCCTACTTGCAATAGTGGTAATGCACCCCAGGAGGGGCTGAGTGCTGCTTCCCTTAGGAGTGTCAGGAATAAAGCCTTCCAGGATATGTTAACACTGCTTCGAGTGGGGAGGACATATGATAGACTATAGACAAGCTGAAGAGTTTTGGCAATGCCAGCAGAGCTGCAGACAATCATGCTGTGTTACCAAGTCCTATGATTTTATAGCCAGTCATGCAATATCTAGTATTTTTCTTAAAGCTCCAGATCCTGGAGCCAGGTGATTACATGAGAATCTGTTTTCATTAAAAAAAAACTAGAAATAAAATTCTAGCCCTCGCCGCTGTGGAGAAAAACTTGAAAATCTACTTCAAGTGTAACCTAAAGGCTCAAAAACCTGAAGGCAAATGATAAAAAATATATATTTTTTTAAAAAATCTCATGATTTTTTGGGGAACTGGCTCATGACTGTTGAATGCCTGGTGTTGGCAATACTGAATCAGGCAGTGTAAAACTAACATAGGTGAACAGTATTAGCATAACCCTTCTGCCAGGCATTATTGGTAGCAAAAGGGCCAGGTTCAGTTATCTAGGGGTAAATTAATAAAGCAACAATATCTATTAGGTAAGACTGCCAGCCTCAGGGAGTTTTGGCAATAGTCATAACTTCCCATGCATTCTAGCACTAACCACTTCTCTCCTCCCCACTCACAGTATGTTGTTCACAGTTGACGGGATTCAAAATAGAGCCAAGTCCATCTCCAGCCCTCAAGAAGTGCTGCCTTGTCTGCTCCAAGGCTCTACTGCCTATTTCAGCTGAAATAACTACAGCTTCAGTACTAAATAGGGAGAGCTTCATCAGAAACCCCCAGCCAGGATGCTCCTCTCTGGCTTCAACCAAAGCTGCCTCAGCCTTCTATTTAGTTTTGTACTGGAGTCAGCACCTGCCTCTCATGAGCACCCCCTTCTGGTCAGGTGTGAGCCTGCTGTTTCTTAGTTCTTGGAATAGGGTGGCACCCACTTCTCACGAGCATACCCTCCCCCAGCTGATGGTTTCTTCAGTGGGTATTCAGTGACTCAGCCCTCCAGCCAAGTCACACATGCTATCTGTAAGTGGGACAGAACAAACAAATCCCTTCCAGGACATAGAGTCTTTACCTTCCACCAAGGCTTCCTCCCTGGAGATACTGCCCTCTATACCAGACCAACTGGTTAGGTTCTGGGCTCAGTCCTTGCTTGGTCCCCGTAGCCAGCCAGGAGTTCCTTTTTAGCTCCCCTGGCCTTTGGTAGCCATCTCTGAACTCAGCACTGCCCGCACTGAGCTGTCTATGGCCCTGCTGCTCTTCCAGCCAGCCCGGAACCCAGTCCTCTCTTTTCCAGCTCTGAGCAGCATCTTACTGTTCTGGCTCTGCTGCCTCTTTTTATATGGCTCTCCTGGTCCCTGATTGGCTGCTCCAGAAGCCCCTCTGATTGGCTGTTTCCTTTGCAGCCACTCCAGACCACCTAGAGGACTTCTCCTCTGTTCTTTTCTGGGGCAGGGTGAGGCCATCACAGGAGGGAACTCTCTAGGCAACTCACAGATACAGAATTATCAGATGGAAATGTGACCTTCAATGTGAGGGTGTCCCTTTAAGCTAGAAAAGTCCAAATACCTGGGTGAAGTTCAATGCATTAGAGAAGTATTTTCCAAATAGGTGAAGTAACAGAACTAACGTCTTTATGGAACAAATGTTCCATGTAAGGGGCTCAAGGCTGCATTTATGGTGACTAAACAAACCATTGTGCATGTGTGCAGAAGCACAGTAACTGAATATATGTGACAGGTGGTGATGCTCACCTGTGTGTAGCTACCAGATGGGTGGACCCTTAAGTACATAGGTTTTGTACCTGAACCCTTTGTGGAAGACTTGGAAAGCTTGATAACAGGAAAGGTGAGGGGTTATTCCCTTCACTCTTTCCTAGAGCTCACATTTTCCCTTTCCTTCTCCTCTCGCCTCTCCACCACCCCCGGTGCACACTGGGAATTGGAGTTCTTGGACTCAAAGCTACAGGAACCACTTGGGAAGAAACTTACAAACACAAACTGGGGTAGCTATGTGGACCTGGCTAGATATAACAATGGTCCATGGTCACAGCTGGTGGAAGATCATTGAAGTCCACGTAAATTGAAGCTGTGCATTGTGTTTACCAGTATATGTTAGCAGTAGCACTAGGGAAGTGTGAGCTCATTTTGACTAATCTGAAACCCACTCCAACTCTAGGTTTCAAATTAGGCAATTTTCCTAATTATTTTAATAACATTTGTAGCTATGCAAGCGAAGATCACAATAAAGTTAATTGAATTTCATATTTCAGGGTGCAAGCTAATCACCTCTGATGTTCAGGGAAGATTTTTTCCCCTCAATGCACATCATTGTACAATGTGTTACACACATTCAGCTTTGATGCTTTTTTGTCTGTTTACCTTCAGGTCGTGGCCAAAAGCAGCAGATTGGATGGACTGGTGGATTGATTTGGAAATGCATTTCCTACATTGTTTTGGTTTGAGTAGTTTCCCATGCTCATCATGACAAATGTCCTGTCTGTTCATTAATCCATGTTATGAAATAGCTTTAGAGCAACAGCCACTAATGGAGGGTTCTGACTGTGAGTCAGTTATGCCACACCCGTTTCTGTATTGCCCAGTAATGACTGATGGATTTCCTTATTCTATTGTACATGTTCTGTTAGAAAATCTCAGCACCACATTCAAGGCAACACAATCTTGTAGTTGGTAGGTAACAGCTTGACTTCCAAGGTCTGCAGTGGTTAGTAGAGAGAGTCAATATTTTTCAAACTAAATCTTTTTAAAGGGAAAAATTGCTTTTTTGGTAACAATTGTTTTTCCATGCAAATATTATGCTTTTTCATTTTATGTTTATTGAAAACAATCAAAATAGTTAGACATTTTTCTTTACTACAAATGAGGTTTTGTAAACAAAAATTTCAGTAGCCATTTCAATACTGTTTTTGACAGTTTTCTATATTTTAATGAAAAAGTTACAAATTTAAAAAGAAACAATAAAAGCAGTCAAAGATTTCAACTTTTTGAAATTATGCCTGAAATGGAGTTTTTCAGTTATGACCACTTCTGCCATTTACTGTATTCAGTTTAAAAAACAATTGAATACTACGAACACATTTAATATAAAAATAGTTTGGCAAATTTGATTTCTGTTAAGATTATCACTACATGTTGATCTTGCATAATGTATCAATTTATTTTATATTCAAATAAAAGGTAGAACATAGTAAAATAATCATGATAATAATTTCTTCCATGCCTCATAGGGTGTGGTGAGGATTAATGTATTAATATTTGAACACTGCATTGAAAAGTACTACCTAAGTGCAAAGCATTATTAATATATTTGTTAATGTTTAAAGATTTAGTCTATATGGAAGCAGTCTCCATATTATGTATGCAGTGGATATGTTTATTAATCATTAATATTAGTATCTCTTAAAAGCCCCAATAATGATTGCAGCCCCATTGTGCCAGGCACTATACAAACAAAGATGAAGAGACAGTGCCATCTTTGGAGAGCCTATGCCTTATGGGACAAACCTGGGCCCATTAAATTAATGAGAGCTTCCCTCCCAGAATATAGTCCTATATGCAATAGACAGATTTAAATACAGGTTAGACACACAGAATATTTAACTATGCTGTAGACTTGATGAGCATCAAGAAATACGTATTAAATAATAGACTTGTATACAATTTTGATGCAATAAAATATGTTTAATTAAATATGTATTAAATTCTTAAGCAATATAACTATATAATGGACAATAATTTAAAGGAGGAGCAAAAAATCTTACCGGACAAAGCCTGTATTATTTACCTCAAAGGCCTGTTATTGAGCTAAGCTTCCCTCCTAATCACCCTTTGTTTCTCATTTTAATCTAATTGCCCTTCTATATCAGTCCTTACTCTTGCAAGTTTCTTCCTCTCCTAGGGTCTGATTCAGTTTCCACTAACTTCATTAGACATTGGATTGAGTCTACCCAACTCACTCCCTTCCTGAAACACTCCTGGGGCTGTTTTGTGTGAAGGAAGAATCACAGGATTGGGTATAAGGAATGGCAATTCTAATACAAAAATTCTGAGCCAGTGCAGAAGGGTACAACTTGCAAACACTGATAGAATCATAGAACCAAAGGGTGAGAAGGAACCTCTAGGATCATCTAGTCCAATGTCACTTCTGGAACTGAACATGCCTTGGTTGGGTAGGGGAGGCGGTGCCTCCCCACACTCCACCCCCCCCCCCCGGCCCTGCCAAGACCCTGCTTCGGCAGTGCAACCCAGCTTCCCGGGGCTGGGGAGGCTGTGGCGGCGGTGCTGCGTGCTCTCCATCCCGGCGCGCTCTCTCTCAGGTGGAAGGGGCAGGGCTCCGGGTAGTGTCCCCCAGCCAGTGGTTCACCCACCACCCATGCAGCACCAGCCAATAGTGTCGACCTGCGGGGGGTCCCAAATCGCAGGGCCTGGAGTGGTTGCCCCGATTCGCCATCCCTTAGGGACGGCCCTGGCCAAGATGCAGGATTTGTTGTGTCTAAACCATCCAAACATACTGAACACGGTTACAAAAATGAACAAACACTAATGCTTTCTAGCAGTGAAGATCCCAACATTGCAGTATCGATACTGTGAAACTGTTATGGGCTATTATTTGAGATTAGATCAATATTGCATTTATTTGTAATACCATGTCACCCTTACAAATCTATTCTCAAATAATGGACCTCACACTTTCATTGGATTTGGCCCAGTGCTTCCAGAAGCAAAACTGTAAGAATTTTTTTCTTTTGTAAAAGGTGGTAACAAGTCTTTTAAAAATAATTAGGTTGTACTGAATCCATATGTGGCTGTTACCAAGCTGCATGTGGTGTATAAAGGCCTCTACAAAGAGAACAAAGCAATGCATGGAAATCACTAAATCTTTATTTGCTGTTCATTTAGGATTAACATACTTTGGTTAGGTCTTAATGAGCTGTAGGATGCAATAAAAGTAATCACATAATACTCACAACTTTTTTAAAAACCTATTGAATGTCGGTATTTTGCACGAGGTACTAAAAATATTTTAATATGTTATACAACTGTTTAAGAGCACATTTACATGGCTTTTATAACTTGAACATTAGAACCTTGAAACAAACGTATAGAAATGGATTTAACTGTCATAAATACAACGCAATGTGAAAGCACGTTTTTAAAACAAGTAAAATACAAACTGACATAAACTCACCATAAGAATGTGACTTATCAGCTTTGACAATATTCTCTTTGGGTTCTTGATCACATGCGGCTATAAAGTCCAAGAGCTGTGGAAGAAGCAGGCACCACAGTGCTTGAAATGACAGTTTGTGGGCCCATGTTACCCTGGCATATGACTTGCCATTCATAGCTTGTTCTGTTGAATTTGGTCCAAGAATTCCACTTTCAATCCAGGCATCTGCTGACTCTGAAGCCTGTGTGTGCTGGCCTATACATTTCTGAAAGTTCATTGGGTATCAAGGAGTCCTCCTAATCATGGAATAAGCCACTCCCTATACTCTGGTATTAGTTCTGTCAGTTTACAGTACAGAGTTTCACCAACAGTTAGAACAACATACTGTTGCCCAAGCACTGACAACACATTTGCATTTCCATACAACACTATTGAGTATGCCTTGGTCATGGGCAGGGTCTTGAGAGATTGGCAAGCTTCCTTTACTAGTTATTTCTGGTTCTGTTGTCATGTGCAATGGCTGAAATTTGTCCACCATGACATGGGTTCTAATTCTGAAGTGTAAGGACAAAGGCCATATCAGAAGCTCCTTGAATACTGGTTTAGCTTTACCTTTTCTTACGTTGGCTGGTATGATTGTGTTGATTGCATTAGGAACATTGAGTGTGCTCTTGGTCGATGACTTTAGAGCATTCAGCATCAGATCAGGGCAAATCCTCTTTGCCAAGCAGTGACTTGAGTTGCATGGAATGTATTTGTGCCATCCAGAGAAACATGCCATTATCGTTGGCTGCATAGTGAACAAATGTCCTGTGGACCAGGCTGGGACGAATAACAGCACCATTCTCAGCATTCATAGTCTGTAGGGTTGTGTCCACCTTTAGGATTCCTTTGTAGCTAATGCAGTGGCCAACTTTATGGAAAAGCTGAACAAGTTGTTTTGACCTTGCTGCCTGACTGAGGGTGCACTCAAGACTAATTTGCGTTGGGGTCCATTTCTTTCCACCACTCATCTATACTATATCTATACACCTTAAATTTCACTGATTCTTGTTTCTCAGCATCACCCTCAAGAAGAGATTGTCCTTCTACAGCAGGTAGAGGAACATGTACAGGCTATCTGAAATGCAAGCAGCTGCAGCATCCTCACTGACACTGAAACCTTTGTGGCCAGGATGTTACAAAGTATCTCCCTGAATTTTCAATGCAAGATATAGAAATATATCTTCTTGGGAAATGGTAAATGGGGATGGCCATCAGCTTGGCAAGAATACATTGTCTATGAGATGGGTACATATTTATATTTGTCTGGAACTAAGAATGTTTGTCTCTTAGCAGGAGACTGATGAGGCAATGAAATGAACTGAAATAAATCCCCAATATGAGCTTGGAGTTTCTCCTTGAATGATGATCTACAACGGATGTAGGAGTGTGGAATTTCAATGCCAGTTTCCTTTGTCAGATTGCAGTAACAATGCCACACCTCAGATAGCTCCAAAACATGGCCTTGATTGGCTGCATGCTGAAACTCATTTTGAAGCCAAAGCATTGCTGTGCCAGTAATACTTTTGGTGCCCTCACTCTTTTTCATCACAATGGGATATAACAAATCAGGTAGTACTTGCCTTCAGCAGTTACGAGATCATTTACTTCTGCTAAATGAACACTCATTTTGTGGTCAGATAGAGCTGCCACATTGTCTGTTCCCTCATCTTAAATGTAGTTACAGAGATGAGTCTGCTTAGCATAGACTTCTTGATAAAACATGCAGCATCTCCAGTCCACAGGTTTCACAGAACTGGACTGTCTTGTATTACGGACTCTAGTGTCTTTATTGGGATGACCACAGCTTCCCACACATGATACATCAGTGGCCAATGCTCTTGTCTTCTGTAACCTTTACATTTTGCCTTTGTCAGTGTATTGGGTGTAGCAATTTTTGGGCCACATGACTGTTACTGTCTGTTCTAAATGAAAGATGGACTCAATTCTGTCAAAAAGAAAAGGAGTACTTGTGGCACTTTAGAGACTAACCAATTTATTTGAGCATGAGCTTTCGTGAGCTACAGCTCACTTCATCGGATGAAGTGAGCTGTAGCTCACGAAAGCTCACGCTCAAATAAATTGGTTAGTCTCTAAGGTGCCACAAGTACTCCTTTTCTTTTTGCGAATACAGACTAACACGGCTGTTACTCTGAAACCTGTCAATTCTGTCAAGGGCCACTCTGTATTTTATATATTGCAATTTCTTTCTAATGGCGGGTGCCACCCTTATTCTCTGCAATTATTATTCACCTGCTTCACATCTTGTACATCTTCTTTATTTGATTTTTGGGAAATAATGCAAAGACTGTAGGAAACTGGCATGAATCTCGTGATACCTACTACCAGTTCCATGGTCTGCTTACAACTGTAATCAATATGAGTGTCATAAACTACAGCCTCATTTAACTACTATTGCTCTCTCTGTTTGCTTCACCATCACTTCTGTGGTCATTCTACTCTAACTACAATGCATGATAGACTAGAAAACAAATACTAAGCATGCCAGAAAAGGAGAAAATGATTCCACATATTACAGGAAAAGTAACTTATGTGTTATGATTAACTTATTTCTAATATTATGCTATATGGATGACTACATGCTATAAAAAGCTGAATATTAGTGTACAATAGGTGTTAAAACCATGATGTGTGTCTTCCCATTTCTATTCTTAATAGATTGAAAAGGAATTATGCCAAACAGTCTGATTTTGCTGACAAGTTCATGCACACGCTGTTGGCATATCAAACATTTCTGGTGAATTTTGGTGGCCATATTTATTTGCAGGTTTGAGGAGCTGAATGTCAAAATTCAATTTGGTAACAACTATTTCGAAATCAGCAGATTCAAAGTATGTTAGAAAAAGTTACCAACTTTTAATAAAACACACTTCTACACCTCTTATAGACTGGATTGATTCTGAGATTTCTGCCTAGTCTACTGTACTACTTAACAGGATGAGGTGTCCACAAACCAGCTCAGCTTTGGGGACTCTAGTGCCATCTGTAGTGCAGGACTCCATCAAATCTTTGCACATGCACAGCACAAGGACCGGCACTGTGCTTGCCTTTACAACCCCCCACCTGCCTGAGAATCTGTACAGGACCATCCTAATCTGGGGTTAAATTAAGGAGGAAGTCCTCTTCTCCTCCCTATTGGTCAAGGAGCAGTTAGGTCCATTTCAACCCACGTGGATTGAAACTTTCCCATTAGACATACAGAGGCATTTTTTAAAAGCAGAATAGTTTCTTACCTGTGAGAAAGCATTATGATTGGGCCTGTTAATTCACATGCACATTCACACTGTCTCCGTATGCTAGAAATCTTTATTCAGTTCTGCTGGAGGGAAAACATGGTGAGCATGTGGGAAAAATGTGATTCTAAACAAAATAGCTCTGTCATCTGTATCCCTCCCCCCTCCTCCAGAACCATCAAACAACTCAGTCTATGTTATGAAGCAATTTATGAGCTAGTAAGTTGCAGTTTCAGAACAAAGCTGTTTTGCTTTACGCTTATTCTAGGAGATCAAGAAGTGTCTAGCATTTAACAACACTTTTTTTAAAAAAAATCACAACTTGAGGAGGATAGTTTTGTTGTTAAGATACTGGACTGGGCCTCAGGAGGACAGGGTTCAATTCTTCACTCTACCATAGACTCCCTCTGTGACCTTGGGCAAGTCACTTACTCTCCCTGTATGTCAGGGCCCCATCTCAAAGGATGGCAATAATGGTATTTCCTTTCTCCCATTCTTTGCCTAGCTTGTCTGTTTAGACTGTAAGCTTCAGAGCAGGACTGCCTCTTATTATGTGTATGTACCTCCCACAGTGGGTCCCTGATCTTACTGGGGGCTCTCTGAGTGCTACTGCAATACCAATGTGAACTGATCACGTTCAAATGACTAAGAAAGATTTTTTGAAGAATGTGGAGAACAACCCACACCGTCCCTCCCAGATCTCAGGCTGGAATTAACTGTATTGATGTGCAGCTATAGATCCCTGAAAGTGGCAAGCTGAGCAGCACCATTAAGAGAACTAATTTTCCCCTTGTCCTCTCCTTAAAATTAGAATGAAAATTGGCTCATTTCTCATACAAAATGATGGGGAAATTCCACTTTTTTCTTACCGTCTTTAAAAGTGCGTTTGTCTTAAAATCATTAATGCCATGTGTCACTCAATGTGTCCCTTTCAGCAGCTCAAGGATCAACCTCCATCCAATAAACTCCGATCTCATCTCTTTTCATCTCAGATACTTGGCTAAACTATAACATTTAATAGGTTCTCTTTTCCTCTACCACATTTCCATAACTTGTTCTTTAATCTTCCTTTGATCCTGAATACTAGAGAGATTTACATGTAATTTATTCTTACGTTGTTGTACTTGTTTAATCTTTCATTTCCAGTTGGATCCATTTTCAAACAAGGGAGCTTGTTATTGATTCAATTTATTGTTGACAATTGGGACCTGCCTTCTCATTCTAAGGCAAGTTTCCATTTTTGTTAGTTTTCATCTTTATTGCTCGTTCTCAAGCATGATTTGACCCAAGAGATTCAGATGCTGGCAAACAAGCCCTTCTCTGTGTTCAGATGAAAATCAAGGGCTGGCCCTTGTATTTGCACATCAGTCTCATATATGTTGTTCGACTGAATCTTCCTGCTGATTTAAAAATATGTGCATCCCCAGTGCATAAACATGACATCCCTTCTTTCATCACAACCACCCAGCCTACCCAACAAACCCTAAAGACTCAATCTCTCCTCTTTCCCCTCCTTTCCAACCACTATATGACACTCTCTTCCCTCCTTTTGTCTTCTGGGTGACTCCAGTGGTCTCCAACCCCTCTCCCTTCCAGAAGCTCTGCTAGTCCCCTTCCTCCTCCTTTTACATCCAAAATATGGTTTCACAAGCATCAGCGGCACCATAGGAATGTTCCCAGGTCCCCTTGCTGTTGACTGGAGAGACATGCAGTCCATCTATATTGTTTATATATGAGTCTATCCACCAGCTTATCCAAAACAAAGGCTGGGGGAGCAGGATGGCTGGCTGCCCCTCTATGTTGGTAGGATGGCAGAGTACTGTAACTAAATGGTTTTCCAGAGAGTCTGTTTGGATCAAAGAGGGGAGCAGGGAGAAGTCCTAGAAGCCATCGCAAAAAGAGAGAGAGACTCCCCAGCTGGGATGGGACCAGCCCGGACCTCTTTGAAGTATACCTACCGCTGCAAAGCCTTACCTTTGGAACCTGGGACCACACTAAGTTCTGCCCCTATAAATGGTTTAACTTAGAAAATGGCGGCTTATTCTAAAGCAAAGAGACATCCTGTGAGCAGTACTTTCTGGAAGCAGCATTCAGAGCAAACATATTCTGAAATCACAGGAGTTAGTGGAGGATTGAACCAAATGCTAAGAAACCAGCATTCAGTTCTTCTCCATAAATCCTCCCGAAGTCAGATGCTCTCAGCAGGTGCAGGACACTCAGGAGATCCGCACAGTTGGAACCGATGCTGAATCTAGCTCTGGAGCTCGAATGAATCTATTTTAAAGCAACAGCAAAGGAATATGAACCCAGCATTACAGAGGCATGCTCGCAACTCTGCAGCTGTGGCTGAGTTTGTCTTGTACCTAAAGCCAGGGATTCAAGCTTTTTGTTTTGTAGGAAAAATACAGCGCATCATCCTCATCTCATAATACTTACCCTCTGAGAAGAATAATTTCATTCTTTACTGTTTTTTAACAAGCTCTTGTGACTTGCCCAGGTTCACTCAGCAAAACAGGGCAAGGGCAGGAACAAAACCTTGATCCCATTCCCCTGTTCTGGCCACAAGGCAAGTGTGTCTGCAGAATCCACTGATGGCTGCAGAATTTCAAAGCCTTTGAAAAAACCTCCTCTTTGTATTTGGGGGCAGGGGGCTTATTTAGCACTTTCACTTGAGAAGTCTGACAGACTCCAAGGCCCTGCAAGATCTTACAATTGGGCTCAAGAGAAAATAAGTCTTAACACTCACACTAGTCAGACCACCCTCCGTCTGAGGAGCAGGGTGCCACCTCCTTCTTCCTCTCTCTGCCCACACCTCCAGCTAAGAGCAAACAGGATTTATTACTGATTTATTGATGTCAGTTTCCACTTCTGTTGCACCGCCCCAGCATAAGGGGTTATTCGTTTCTCTGGGAGAATGGGGGGAAGGAAAGGGATGTGAGAGAAGAGAAGGGACTGAGATCCACTCTAGTTTCAACTGGGCTTTGTGGCCTGCCCTAAATTCTGCAGCTGGTTCTTAATTGTAGCAAAGGCATGGGTTGCAGACCTGGAGCAATCTCAGGGACCAGCCTGGCTCTGGGTGTGTTTAGATTTCCTTTCAAAGAGGCAGCTTGTGCAACAGACAACTTTCCAAACACTCAAAAGCCTCTGACGTGTTATGTTGTTGCCAGTCCCATCAAACGTGCTGACAATGACCATCCACAATAGGGCTCTCGAATAACTCACACCTGCTTTTATTTGCCGGTCACTGCACTGTGGCTCACACAAACACTGACACTTGCTAGATTCCCAGTTTCCTGTTCTGCTTTTCCCAGCATCTCCCTGTCCTTTTTCCACCTCCCAGTAATTTCCACTCAATTTAAAATAACTGTGGGTGCCAAAACAGGAGGCCAGTTTAGTAATCTGGCCCTAAAGTCACTGCAGTTCAAACACACTGGGCGACTTTAGGGCCAGATTACTAAACTGGCCTCCTGTTTTGACACCCACAATTATTTGCAGGCCCATTTGATGCCACTTGGATGTCAAACTTCCTGAATAGGGAAGACAACTGCTGCTCCCCAATCCTGCATGAATCTAGTCCATGAAATTTACCTGGGTGTAACCATGTTGCTGGATGTCTCAATGACATTCAGTGGCCCCTATCGTTATTTTGGGGTATAGAAAAGGAGAGTATAGAAGATCAGGCCATTGTGGTGTAACTAAATAATAATACTCAGAGATGAGAGCATTCTACCATTTCCCCCAGAGGTTTGCATGTTTGACTCAGACAGCATTCAGGTGGGCCTAATTGCAGACAGAACACTACAAAAATTCCAATATGGGCATGGAGAAATCAGGTGTATTCATGCATTCTTATCGAGACTTTACACAGCTCTTTATCCCTTACACTGGTAAAGCCCTCTGACCAGCAGCCATTTAACGTATTATACAAGAAACACTCCGAATGGTGACAGAAGGAGAACAGCTTGATCAGAGCCTGCTGCTGCCACTAATCTGCTGGCTAGAACTTCTGTTGTTGCTATTTTGGCTGCTGCTTCTTCTGTATTATCTTTTGCAGCATCTTAAAAACCAGCCTATTGATCCTACATGCAAACACAGGAATTTCAAATGGGGACATAGCCAGGAAGATGCCAACAGAACATCAAACTGGAGTAAGAAGTCTGTGGCCAGGTGTCCTTTTTTTTTTTTTTGGTTTGCCGCAACATTACAGAATGGGTGGAGGGGGGGCGGAAATAGACTATTAAAAACAAAAATCCATGTAAAGAGTGCATAACATTTAGGGCAACAGAATAACTGCCAAACCTCCCAGGTGCAAGTCCACACGGCATAATCATTGTATCTATTTCACAGGAGTGGAAGAACATGCGGTATTCTGATCTTGCCAGGAGAACTATTGTCAAATCCAGGAATAATTTTGTATTGAAAAGTCCAATGCACCAATTAAGCCTTTGGGATGCAGAAAAAACTTTTACTGGATTCTGTATTGCATTAAGGCCCCACTGCAGCAAGGCACTTAAGGATGTGAGTAGTCCCATTGAAGACATGCTTAAAGCTAGGTATGTGCTTCGGTACCTTGCTGAATTGGGTCTGCTTTTGTCCATACAGTACAAGTTTGCCTTTTACTTTGTTTGTTTCACTTATTATTGTTAAGTGTCAGCAGTGTGCACTGAACTGTACAAGAGCTAATCCATGCTCGTAGGAGCTTATTCAAAAGCAACAGAAGGATCCAGAGGATGCTTTTCTAAGAGGTAGATGGGCGGGTGGCAGCATTTGTACTGGCATTGATTGGCCCTGGTGAGCTATGCCTACCTAAGTTTTTAAAGAGGAATTTGAATGGTGAGACTATGGATTCCTGGAATGCTAAAGGTGGGAGGAAACTCCAGCATGGAAGAAGGCATGCTAATGCGAGTGGCAGAGGAAATGTAGGGAGCAGAGAGGCAGGATTCGCTGGCAACAAGGAGGAGACAAGAAGAGAAATGAGAGCAGAGATACAGGGTGGGGCAGAGTGCTGCTAAGCCTCAGTCTGGTACATAGAATCAGAAGCTTGGACTGGATGGAGAAGGCAAGAAGAAGCCAATGGAGAGTTTTGATGAGGGGAGTGACAATGCCTGAGAAGAAGGGGACGGAAATGAGTTTTCAGCAAGAATGTCTTCAATTGTTTATGAAATAGGACTGAGATCCAGTCATTGGACAGTCAAATGTAATTCTCCCTCTTGATTAGTTTCACAGCTACTGTTAATCGTAAACCAAGTCATGTGCATCCCTGCTGAATAGCATTTGGTAATATTAGGAAATCAAGTAACAATGTTATAACCATATGTCAATTCAATTTGGAAATATTTTTCTTCAAAATGTTTATGCATTTTTGGTTCACATATGTAAAAGCACTATTCATGTGTCACATGACCAGCGCTGGTGAGATTCAAGGATTCCCAACTGGTTTCCTTTCAGAAGCATCCCCAAAGCCTTGTGTTGGAAGAAATGAGAGGCATGGCAGGCTGAATGATCTAGATGCTTGCAGCAGCTCTTTCCAAGCCTTGTTCCATGCTCTAGGGAGTTTTCAGACTGCAAGCCTAATTCCAGACTTTATGCAAATGAGCGTACATTGTGCAGGTGTTTGTCTTGATCTATTTGTATCACTCCAAACTCCATGAGTTGAGCTCCAGATTAAGGCCCAGATTTTTCAAAATTGACTAGTGATTATGGGTGCCCAACTGGAGACACCTCAAAGGGATGATTTTTCACAGGGCAGGTGCTCAACAAAATCATTCTCTAGCCCCTAAATGGAGGCATCCAAAATCACTAGGCACGTTTGAAAATCTTGGCCTATGCCTACTAGAGCATCAGCGATACCTTTGTCAGAACATCCATGTTTAGACAAGAGAGAAATTACACAATTGTACAAGTGTGTTTCTGAATAGCATGCTTGTTTTACACCACTGTAAGTGTCATAATTCACTGAAGCCAGTGGAAAGACTTGAAATGACATCACTGGACTTTGGGTGAGGCTCTCCATCTCCAGTGTAGATAATATCCTCCCAGATCAACCATGTTTCCCATTTAAAATCTATTTGACATTTAAGATTTATCCAGATCCAACTGCATTTAGCAAATGGCCCAAATGTTCTTATTCCAATGAAGCATCTGGTAGGCCTCTTGTATGCCCAACCTGCTGGAAAGTAAACAAATGGCAGATGATAAACTCCCAAAGTAAGGTGTAACTGGAAACTTCATAACTGATTACACTGTTCCACGCATGACAGCAGCTGAGAGTAACTCTGAGCACACTAGAAAGGTTTTTGTTTTTTTTAAAAACGGACAATTGTGCGGCTGAATGCAAAGCTGAGCACACCTACAAGGCTGATGTATGTGGCAGGGAGTATCATGACTTTTACCACTGTTGTACATCTAGAATGGATCGGGTGGCATTTTGAATGATTTCAGCCATGCCATAATCAGCCTGACTTTTGGAACTTTGGAACTCCTCTCCGGTTTAATGTTTGCTGTTTGCCTAAGGATCTCTGAAGGAACTGGTCACGTTTTCTCATTGCAATAGATCTATGAAAAGTATTTAAACAGTACAAATTATGGTCTGATTACTGCCGTCCTGCCAGTGGCACTTGTCTACCATTGCCAACGGCAATTGCAATTCTATCCACATGCTGATTGCCTACCCAGTGTTTTACTCACCCTCACTGTCCAACATACAGCCCCAGTAATGCCCCAAACATACACTGAAAGACAGAGTCACACTGTCAATCATCAATTGTCATAGGATGACATTGTCAGAGATATTATCCTTGAACTGGGTGGCATGCAGCCGTTTGTCACTCTTTCAAACAGGTGATTCATGAAAACTTTTCACCTTTTTTTCTACAGAAGGAAAAAAAAGGGGGCCTGTGACTGCTCAGACAAGCCACCCCCAGGGAGGATATGTGCCAATCAACCCAGGCTTTCAGCTTCACTGGAATCAATAGACCAGGCAGAGCAGAAAGTCAAAAGTAAGTTCCCCAAACCCTGCCACAAAGAGGCAGGGAAGCCAAGTGACAGCACCACCAGCCAGGCCCAGAAAACCACTCAAAGCCAGAGAAAAGCACCCCGGGGTGGAGAATGTATCCTGCTGGCTTCTGTAAAGCACGGAGAAAACAGCTTGATTCCGCTTCTGACAGCGAACTTTGCCACTTGTTTGTGCCACACCTGAGGAGTGACTGGCAGGGTGTAATGAGGAGGTTCTCACTCATCCATCTCTGTCAGCTGGAGCAGCAAAGGGTGGATGCAGAGGGGAAAGGGAAAGAGCAGATTTCTCCATCTGAAACCAAAGAGTCCCTTAGGTCAACTAACAACTTGGTCAGGCTTTCATGATAGCAAAACAGACAGGCAGGCCCTCCAGTAATGTCTGGAAGAGATTCATAGGGTATTATTTAGCATTTGATTTGATAGTACTCGAGATTACCTCCAAGGCCCAGGGAGGGAGGATTTCCCAACACTAATTATCACTCGGTAGTTAGCTGCAGCCGCACTGAGCATGCTGCTGCCAAGGGACCGGGAAGCATCGTTTCTCAGTCAATAAACCCTTGCAACAAAGGCATAATTCTACTGGGCACTGTGTACAAGAATTAATCCCCTTCAGCTTTTTCAGTGTCGTCGGGATGCTTTCTAGCTGCTGCTTGGCGCAGCAGAGCCTCTAGCCTTGGGATGGGAGCGGGAGGGTACTTCTACCCGCCTGTCATGCAGTGCAGTGGCTGCCGTGCTTGTCAGTGGTCATGCTCAGAAGAACAGTCCATGGCCAAACAAGGTTCTGGGCAGAGGCCCAGAACAAAAGGTGCCTCCAGCCTGGGAGATATAGCAAGGAGGTGGCACGTCCATTTTGTGGCGTCACTGACAGCTCTTGGTTAATTACCCTGTGAGCGAGCTACAGCAGCTTCTCATAAATTGCTCCCCACCACATTTAACACATTGGCAGAAATTACCCACAATTCCTTGCAAGGATGGAATCCTGACCCCTCTCTGCCCACAAGCCTACAGGGCCTTTAAATGCAGCAGGGCTCAGCAGGAGGAGGGGCGGGGGCGACTGTGCACCACTCAGAGCGTTCCTCTGCCACAGCACCCTGGTGTGAAGGATGGGGACTAGGTGTGGAGCGTGGATAGTGGAGATCCAAACTAGAGCTGGTCAAAGTCTCTTGTCAAAATGACTTTCTGACAAAGAACGCCCTTTTGGCGGCACACCCTGGCTCCCTGCCTGTCCGGTTTGGCCAAACTTTTTTGATTTTCCATTGGGAAAATGGAAAGGACAGCCCCCTGGCTACCTGCCTGGAAGGCTCTTGGCAGAAGTTTTCAGGCGGGCTGCCAAAGTTGAGTGCTGTGATTTCTGCATCCCTGGCCCCCAGCCTACCCCAGCTCCAGGGCCAGAGAAGCCAGCTTCCTTAGCTCTCCACCTGTCCAACCCTGCAGCCGGTGGGGAAGCCAAGCAGCCAGGCTCTGGGCCTTTCCACCTCCAGAGCGGGGAGGCTGAGCACCCTGGCTTTCTACCCCTGGAGAGGGCCTGGCTGAGTACTCTGGCTATGCATCAGCGGCAGCCAGGCTGGCACAAAGGGAACTTGTCCAGAACCTTCCAGGTGGGCAACTGGGAAACCCAGACATTTTGTTGTGGTTTTCCAGAGAACATTTTCACAGTTTTGATGTCCTGGTTTAGGATGAAACTTTTTTCAAAACAAGTCAGTTTTTTCACAGAAAGGGATTTCTGTTTTCTGTCCAGCTCAGATCCAAACAACCCCCGAGTGGGAGCTCCAGGGCTTCACGTGCTACTGCATCTCTGTAGCCAGAGTAGTGACAATGGGAGGTGTGACAGGATGTTCACTGCATACCAGCCTAGAAGGAGTTAATGAGGCCAAGGAGTGGCCAGTTAACTAATTAGGCCACAGCTGAGAGGAATTAGCTGGCCTAAGGCTACATCTACACTAGCACTTTTGTTGGTATAATTTATGTCGCTCAGGGGTGTGAAAAACACCCCTGTTGTATGTAAAACATACAACGACAGAAGCACCGGTATGGACAGTGCTATGTTGGCAGGAGAGCTTCTCCCGCCAACATAGCTACCGCTGCTCATTGGAGGTAGTTTAATTATACTGACAGGAGAACTCTCTCCCTTCAGCATAGAGCAGCTACATGAGTGATCTTACAGCAGCACAGCTGCATTGGTATAACTGTGCCACTGTAAGCTTGCTAGTGTAGACATGGCCTAAGTAATTCCCTGAATGAAGATGGAACCCAGCTGGGAAGGAACAGGTGGGGCTAGGATAAAAACTAGGATGCTGGCAGCAGAAAAGCGCTGTAGTGAGAGAGCCTGTAGCCACTCTCTGGTCAGTAGTGAGGGAAAGAAGGGAAAAGTAGGTGGGAAGGGTATAGCAAAGGGCTCAGAGAAACAGGCAACAAGGTTTAAGATGGTGCAGTCCTTGTCTGTCAACCCTGAGCTGGCTGGAACCTTAAGTAGAGAGCGGGCTTGGGTTCCCCTACCAGCTCCTGGGGAAGTGGCCTAGTTTGGGCAGTGAAGGAAAGACTGCCATCTTGGAGGAGAAGACTTTGATATCCCAGAAGGGGGACAACACATGGTGACCTGGTCAGTGGGCCAAGCCATGAAGACAGAGCACCCTGAGTTGCAGAGAGAGAGAGAGAGAAAGCATGGCAGCAGGGCTTGCAGCGAGCAGCAGAAAGGGGCGTCAGACCTAAGTGGAGCTAATTCCCAGACACGGCCAGAAAGAGGTGCCCTAGCAGTGAGTGGACCCTAGTCTGAATCCCTATGGCAGGGTTGCGGGGATGGGTGGGGGCAGGAATATTTTTTGTCTCAGACTCTTCCGGGGGAGAAGCCCTGAACATAGCTTGTTTTCTCTGGCTTCAAACTGGGGCGGAGAAGCAGTCCCAAGAAATATTTTCTACTAAGTGAATATGGTCTCCCTACAATTGTATCTTCTGCTGTACAGTTACTGCTGGCGGAAGGGTCAGAGCACCTCTTGAATGAATTTATCCTCACAAACACTCCCTTTTCCCTAGCAGTCATCATACAGACCCTGAGTGGCTTCCTGCTGGATGTTAGCACCCAAGGGGTAGTGGAGAGACACTTCTGCATTTGGCAGGTGAATGGCACAGCTGTAGTTGAAATTTTACCTACTGCCACAGCTGGGGCTTTTAAAACTCCATGGGGCTCAGTGCTTAGCTCAGTGTTGAGTGCCCAGACAGCCACAGCAGGGGCCACATTTGACGAACTTTTGGGGCGCACACCCACAACTTAGGAAATGCCCCCATTCCAAGAGCATCCATTTCTTTGCTGTGCAACCAAAGCATGTGGTTTCCACACAGAAAGTCTGCAGCAGAGCTTGGAATTGGACCCGCAACTGCTGAATCCCAGTCCACTGCTTTAACCACAAGATCTCCACTTCCACCTCCCTGTCAATCCAAATCAGATTTTTCAAAACACTGTAATTCATACAAATGAGCTAGCATATCAGTGAACAGCGCCTTTATTCTGCAGTTGTGTGCCTGTCAATCTTCCATAGCTGCTAAGTGGTACAGTGCTCCTCTCCATTTATTTCTCACATTTATTGAGAAAACTGCTGAAGTTCTATACATTTATATCAGTTAATGGCATGCTTATTAGGAGATTTCACATTGGTATAAATCCAATGCAACTCCAGTGGAAATAATGTGGTATTTACACTACTGTAACTGAGGAATTTGCCCCATTGTCTTTAGTTCCTGATCAAAAGGACAGTCCTCAGCTTTTTTTTGTTAGTATTTGGATTTTTCTCAAGATAAATCCATCGGTACAGTCACTTGTAATTTTCTTAACCTAGAGAATTCAGTGCAGAGTCCAGTCCAGCTGTGCTGGACCACCATAAGCAAACCAAACCTTTATAAGGACACTCAGTGGCTGATCATCCCCTTAAGCAGAAGGTGGTGGAATCTCCTTCCTTATCGTTTTTTAAGGTCAGTCCCTGCTGTTAGCATTCCACCGAAGTGATAGAATAGAGAGTTCACCCAGCTCACTACCTAGGCCACGCAACAGAAACGGAGCAGCTAAAAGAGATGAACTGGCCAACGTCTTGAAAAGTGTGTAGGGACAGGGGAGTCTTCCAGGTGAGTCCTCATTCGTTAGTGCTGAGTGTCACAGTTCAGGGCAACTGCACCTGTATTCCCCCACCATGGTCCAGCAACGGCATTCATTCTAGGCTCCCAGCTCCTCGGCCATCACCTCTCTTGGGCAGAGATGTGTCTCTCTCCCGCTCCTGACCGGGTCATTTCCAGAGTGCACGGTTCCCTGCTTACACTATGATTTCCTCAGCAAGTCAGATTGCCTAAGCAGGCCTGCTTTGCTTTCTCTTCAGAAGGTCGAAATATTGTAATTGCCCACAGTTAGAAGTTACCCCACAGCCCTTTCTAAGCAAGCAGTTCATTCTTAAAATGAAAGCATTACAGAGAAAACATGGAAACTATGGACTAACCTAATTGATTGAAAATAAGCTTACCAGAGATCACCCCAGCTCCAGCAAGAGCTCTGGTAGGGAACAGTCCTTCAAACTCCTCCAAGCGGATTTTCTGTGGTTACAAATTCATAACAGCCTTCACTCAGGAGAAGCATACCGAGGAATCATGCATTCTTTCCTTTTTACAGCTGGGGCCTTTGATCTTGTCCTCATGTGACAGGTGATCAGCAGACAAAGGTCCCTTCCTCAGGACAAAGCTTCAAAAGGCTGAACTGCCTAACCAGAAAGGGTACATTTATACCCTCCCTGCTCGAGATTTCCTGAAAAATCCACTTAACTTTGTTTGTCCCATAAGTTAATTCTTATCTGGCACATCATTTCAAATAGTCCTTTGAAACTCATATCACTTCCCAGGGTTTACATGTCTTCCCCCATAGAAGTTATATATGATTCCACAGTAATACATACACTTTTCATTTGTAATACAATGGACTCCCAAACTACTTACACTTATATGCAATAAAGTTTTTAAAAGATATTGCAGGAAATCACCATATCTGTCACACTGGTTACAGCTGATGGGGAATTTTTTGACATAATGTTTTTTAATCAGAAAATGCCAGTTTGTTGAAAATGAAATAGGTGCAGGATGGAATCGCTGGTCAAAATGAACAAGAAAGAGAGACCCCACAGTAGGCTGGGGACAATGTTCCCTCTAATTTTGGACAGGCCGTGTGTGCAAAAAATTGCTTCTGTGCAAATTGCTGTGCTTCTGTGCAAATTTTTGTGTGCGCAGGGTTTCGCTGTGTGCAGGGTTTAGGATCTGTGTGCGTGCACGCACGCACACAGCTTAGAGGGAACACTGGCCAGGGAACTCACTCACCTGGGATGTGGGAAAGCCAGGTTTACGTCACTGCTTAGAATTAAGTGGAGCCAGAACTTGAATGTGGATCTCCCATGTGCCAGGCTGAGGGGCCACACCACCAGGCAATTGGCTATGCTACATGCTTGCTCTATTTTTTTTTTTCATGAAAGGTCTCAGGTTCTTCCTGATGTGGAATGTGCAAAAAAATTTCAATCTTCAAAAAATATTCATGGGATGGGAAAACTGTTTCCTGCCTAATTCCAGTGCTGAGCACCTACATCTCCCATTAAAAAGCCTCTGAAAAATAAAGCCATCAGGATCCTCTGTTATCATGAAATACTCTACTTTTCCCCTCCACAACGTAATAATCAGCATCATCCTGATCTTGCTACAGTTCAGGAAAGGGAAAGATCAACAAACAAAGATAGATGACAGTTTTTTCAGTCTAAGAAACAGCAGACGGATGTATGATAGACTGGGCCTTTCTCTGGGGTCACACACGGGCAGTTTCAGTGTCTCTTCCCCTTCCCAAGTCCTTTCCTTTTCTGGGGTCTCTGCTGTAGGGGATCATAGAATCATAGGATATCAGGGCTGGAAGGGACCTCAGGAGGTCATCTAGTCCAATCCCCTGCTCAAAGCAGGGCCAATTCACAACTAAATCATCCCAGCCAGGGCTTTGTCAAGCCTGACCTTAAAAACTGACAAGGAAGGAGATTCCACCACCTTCTGCTTAAGGGGATGATCACCACTGAGTGTCCTTATAAAGGTTTGGTTTGCTTATGGTGGTCCAGCACAGCTGGATTGGACTCCAGGTTGGGGTTTATCTTCAACCCCTGCCCCGCGGTGATCAGCTTTTTCCCAAGTCTGTTAAGTTCTAGCAAGCGGCAGAGGTTTGTCAACTGTTTCCATGTCTGCTGCTCCGTAGCAAGAGCCAGCTACTTCTGAGGCACAGCAGCCTTCCTCCCAGCTGCTGCTGCTTCCTGAGTCAGGCTCCTCTTTTTAAGCTTGCTTCCTCCACCTGCAGCAGGCTCTGCAGTTTGGCCTGTTTGGTACCGGTGGGGCCCAGAGGAGCTCATTAGCCTGCTCCTGACGGGGGCAGGGCGCGTTCCCCATCACAGGGTGAAATTTAGCCCTCATGAAACTCCACTGATGTCCCTTGGGTTGTGCTTCTGGCCCTATACATTCAACACCTAGGCTAAAGTAAAAAAAGTCTTAGCTCATTTACAAGATATTTTAATGTGTTTTGAAAGGCCCTGGGGGATATTCCCATCTCCTTGTGCCTAGTGTTAATGGAAGTTGTATAAATGCTGCCTCATTGAGAAAGGAATAGAAAGTTACCCTTCTAATACAGCCCATGCAAATGTCTAGAACGATGCACCTGACAAATATATTTAGATTAGAATAAAAATCAGCTGTTCGTTTCAACCTTCTCTAGTTTTACACTCTTGTCCCAGTGGCCTGTGTGAAGCAGAGTCTGGATTTTGCCTCTGAGTTGACAGAGAAAACAGATGTCGCCATGTGTTGTGCCTGCTAGTTCCTGGCCAGGCATGAGAGCAGACAGCTAACTCGCAGAGCCCCCACCCAATGGCTGGACCTGCTGTCTAGCTGCCCTGCCAGTTAATGCCACTGAGACTCAACCTCCTTCAGTGCCCTCACAATCTGTAGACAGTAGCTTGGCCCAGTGACCAAAAGGGAGCCTTTCCCCTGGCCAACATGGTTGGAGCTGTGTTGCTAAGTCTATCTCAAGCCAGAAGCTCCTTGAATTTCTCACATAAAAGTTGAAGTGCTTGGTTAGGCTCTATATATCACACAAACGCCAGGAACTGAACTCACTTTAAATGGCAATTGATTAACCATTCCAGCTATATAAAGTAGCAGGTATTGTAAATACATTAAAAAACGATAGTTCACTTTACCTTCTCTTTTAAATTATTTAGCGCGGACTCTCAGCTCCATTAAAGTCAGGCTTAATGGGCTTGTTCATCTATTACTGAAAACATTCTGCTTTTAATTGCTAGCCGAAAGGTTCCTACGCCTCCCTCTCAACTCCACAGCAGTGATGAACTGGAGGCCAAGAGCCTGGCTTCCAGTTCTGTGCTCAGCTCAGAGGTCTGTCCACAACCTACTGGAAGGCTGAGTGCAGATGCACACACTGCACAGCGGTATGGGGAGCAGTTTGTCCCTTGTGAGGCACTTGTAGGTGAATTTATTTTTGTTGCATCTCCTCTGTTCAGTTACTGTTGGGGTCAGTTCAGCCCCATCACACCCGTCCTGTCATTGCTCCCTAAGTGTCTTGAAGCAATGGAGTATTCACCATGGTGCAGGACGGCCCTGGCCATGCCTCCTCCTGCCCTGACTCTTCCGGCCTGCCTTGGAATGGCTCCTGCACAAGAAGCTTTTGTGAGGAGAGGACAAGGGCAGATCCAGCTCTATGCTGGGTGGCGAGACTCCCGGCACCAGTTCAATACAGGGGGCTATGCTTCTGCCTGCCCTATGGATCTTTGGCATGATGTAAACCAGTGCAGAGGAGCCATAAAGCGATGTTGGATCTGGCCCTGGGTGTATAGTGGAATGTGATGCGTTGTTAACGAGATGATGTGACATTAAGCATTATATTCTTCCCTTGACAAGTCCCTGAACATCAGGAAGGGAATATGACTGAGTGGTTTTTAAGGATTCCTGGAGGTACTAGAATATAGTAATACATAAGTAGACCTTTGTGGGTTGGGATTGCAGAATCTGAGCAAATAATCCATTAAGAAAAAGAAACCAAACTGTAAAGGGCTGCTCACATCTGGCACTTAGGCCTGAAACAACCCTACATTCATAGAATCATAGAACTGAAAGGGACCTCAAGGGGTCATCTAGTCCAGTCCCCCGCACTTAAGGCAGGACTAATTATCTAGACCATTCCTGACAGGTGTTTGTCTAACCTGCTCTTAAAAATCTCCAATGATGGAGAATCCCTAGGCAATTTATTCCAGTGCTTAACTACTCTGACAATTAGGAAGTTTTTCCTAATGTCCAACCTAAACCTCCCTTGCTGCAATTTAAGCTCATTGTTTCTTGTCCTATCCTCAGAGGTTAAGAAAAACAATTTTCCTCCTCCTCCTTGTAACAACCTTTTATATACTTGAAAACTGTTATCATGCCCCCTCTCAGTCTTCTCTTTGCCAGACTAAACAAACCCAATTTTTTCAGTCCTCCCTCATAGGTCATGTTTTCTAGACCTTTAATCATTTTGTGGCTCTTCTCTGGACTCGCTTCAATTTGTCCACATCCTTCCTGAAATGTGGCACCCAGAACTGGACACAATACTCCAGTTGAGGTCTAATCAGAGTGGAGTAGAGCGGAAGAATGACTTCTTGTGTCTTGCTTACAACACTCCTGCTAATACACCCCGGAATGATGTTCGCTTTTTTTTAAACAGCGTTACACAGCTGACTCATATTTAGCTTGTGGTCCACTATGACCTCCCCCCTCCCGTTCCTGTTTTAGCATGTTAGCATCCCTTTTTCATGTTCAGAAATTAAACATGCTATGCAGTATTATGCATTGTAGCCTGAAGTACAATTACATTTACAACACCAGCAACAATGCTTATTCTATTATTGGTCCCATTCACTGACGGAACAAAGGCAGATGCAGAAAATCTTTGGAGGGCTATGTGCAAAGCAGAGCATTTCAAAGGTTGCTGGAATCAAGTGAAAAGGTTGTTGTGTTTGGGAATATCACCAGAAGTGCCATATAAACAAGCTGGAGCAGAGACAGTCCCTCCTTTGATGCAGGCCAGCTTGAAGAGGGCTATTTCTTTACAACCAATCTTCTTTTCTTTTGAGGGTATTTCAGATAGCGATGATTTGACCTGTCTTGTCTAGTTAGATTGAAAGCTCTTTGGGGCAGGGTCTGCCATTTACTAGGTGTATGTATAGCACCTAGCCCAATGGAAGCCCTAATCTTGGCTGTGGCATTTAAGCATTACTAATACAAATACAATGAGATTATAGGACAGGCTGGCCAATGACTGGACTATAGGACCAAAGAATTCCCTCCCAGTCCTATGACACTAAATAAAAAAAAATAAATGCAAAGGATTTGGGAGAAAACGCTGAACTCTATCATTTTCCTTTCTAAAAACAATTCAACTTCCAAAGGTGCATTTGCAGACTCAAAAGCAAGTTTTTTGCAATGATTTCAAAGAAATGTCTTTAATTTCTTCAGAGTTTGAGCCTAAGGTACCGTAACTCTGAGAGAAGAGCTGATGTCATAATGACTTTTGGACTTTGTGCTGAAATTACATTTTTGGCGCCATTAAATCCCACCGTGTGCTGTGAAGGATATAATGTAATACCCATCAGATGCAAGCAGCAATGAGGTTTACTGGCACTAAAATCAATAGGCACTGACTAAAATGGCTCTGAGTGATTTAGGATCATTCACACATCATCTTTTTGTAAGCTTAAATCCATTTGAAGAGGCATTAATTCATTAAAGACCTCTTGAAGAATGTCATCATACTGTGTAGTCTCACTCTGTGCACATCAAGAACATCACACATTGTGGCTTTTATTAAGGAGATTTGAGTATATAAGTCTTCCTGGAGTAAAAGATACTTCAAAATACTCTGTACTTTGAAACACTGTTTATTGCAATATAGTTGTTAAATATTTAATATGTAGTGCATGGAGCATAGGTTTACGTTACTGATGTAGCCACTAGAGTTTGTCAACTTTTCCATTATTAACTGCCATGTAGCATTATTCCCTTATTAACTGCCAGGATCAGGGCCCTTTGTGTTATGCACTTTGCAGATATGCAACCAGCACTATCACAAGGGGTATCTTATTTCCCATACGTTTAATACACCTATCCATATTAACATTGTGATGGGATCCTTTAGCAAATTGTACCCATCCTCACAGCTAAAACTCTTCATCAGGCTCTCATCACCTTGCATCTCAATTACTTGCCTTCTCTCTGCCCTTGACAAATGCAATCTTGCCCCACTCATATCCATTCACAATGCTACTTCAATGAGCATTTTCCTAGCCCATGACTCTGACCATGTCACCCCTCTCTTTGCATCCCTCCACTGGCTCCATCTTCTCTATTGCATTAAACATAAGCTACTTGTCTTCACTTTCAAGGCCCTTTGCAGGCTATTCCTGCCCTACATATCACATCTCAATTGCTATCAACATGTCGTTTTCTACTCTGATTGACCCATGATACCGGCTGCCATCATCCGCATGTCATATTTTCAAATAATTATCTTTGCGCTTTCTCCCAGGCTGTCCCCCACACTTGGAAGGAGCATCCCATAAACATCCACAAAGTTGCCTCGTTATCCTGCTTCAAATCCCTCCTTAAAATTTGCCTTTGCTATGTTGCCTCCAAAATCTTGACAACAGTTAGGTCACTGGTGATGCAACCGCCTACCATGCTGATCAATATTGTCTCTTTGTTTCCTTGTTCTTCCCCATCAGTCTGTCTGTATCTAGCTGTTGTCTCTTGTCTTATACATAGATTGTAAGCTCTTTGAGAAAGGGAACATCTTTCTGTTTGGTGTTTGTACAGCTCCTAGCACAGAGGGGTCCCTGATCCATGAGTAGGGCTCCTGGTTGATATTGTAGTGTAAATAAATAATAATAATGCCTTTTAAAATTTCCCCAAAATATGTACATACAATATATAAAATATAAGGGACCAGCTCCTGAGCCAGTAAAAACTGGTATAGCTCTCCAATGGCACTATGCTGAGAATCTGGCCCAGTGGATCAATCTACATTACAGACTAACCCTCTACAAAATTGTCATTGCAAAGCACGTCACCAAGTTTCAGCCACCACATGTTTTTCATGGGAGTTGCACAGTTAAAACTCTGCACATAGCTTTTGGAAAGAGAGAGGAAAAGCCTTGACATAATCCTAAATACTGTAATACCAGCCTAGGAACAATGGGAAGTATCAGGGATGGATCAGTGCAGACTGAGGCAAAAGGGTCCTTCTGAGCTCTACACAATGGACCCCAACTCTATTATTCTGGTCTGCTGTGTGTGTCAAACTCATGCTAATGTCCTGGAGATGGAATTTCACACACTTCCTATAGAGAAAACGGATTAATGGAGCTGAGACAACCTCTTCACCCCACACCCCCGCAGAAAATCACAGAAGGGAATTAAGGCTACTTTGCACCACAGACCAGAGAATCTGTCCCACACTAACTTAATTTAAGGAGGATGCCATTTTTCTGCTACCGGGCAAGAGGATTTAGGACAATTACATCGATGAGCCCTGATGGAAGGGACCACATATCTTGATGTATACGGTATATTTGTTCTTAAAATCAGGTAAATTTCCTTTTGTTTTAACTTAACCTGTGTTGCTTTATTTAGTTTTAGCACTAAAGAGTGTTTAGGCATTTCAGATAAAAATCAGTAACCTGAGCCCTGAGAACAGGGTGCCTCAAAGTTTTGTCCCCCTTCCCTGCTTCCTCTGTTCAGTACTCTCAGGCCAGAGCCCGCCCCCAGGCTAGGCTTCCTCATTTCAGCCCTTAGGACCAGATCCTGCAGCAAGGTGCAGAGCATCTCCTGGGACTCACTGCAAACTTCTGAGTGCTTTCAACTGCGATGGGCATTGGAAGTGGGAGAGACGGCTCTGTGTCTACGGGAGGGACCGCCTGTGCAGGTTCTATTCTATTCCATGGGCTCAGGGTCCGTATGCCTGTCTTATAGCCTTTTGGCAGGAGGCAAACCAGTGCAAAAGTGGCTGGCGATACTCTGCAACTCAGACCCCACTTATACTCACAACCTGTGGCCTGACTTCAGCCCCAGACTTCACCTGCTCATTGAGCCTTTGATGGAGTAGCCCGGTCTGGAAGTAATGGGAGGATGAAATAGGATATAGGAATCAGAGCTGCACCATTTCTCATGTGGAGAGAGGGGCTATTGATCTTCATCTGAAATTTCTGGGTATCTTCCAGTAATCAAAGGAGCCAAAGTTAAAAGAAAACTATGCTTACCTGAAAAACATTGTTAAATGTGCATTGAAACGTACCGAAAATTGGTACTCAAATTCCAGGCTTTTTTCCATGGATTAAAATAGAAAATGAATTTCTGTCTGTCCTAATTTCTCTGCCATCTTCCCTGCTATTAGCAAAATAGCAGATTCCATGGAATAAGCTGTGAGAAATCCACTGCCATAGAAGAGTTGAAATTTCTGGATTTATCCAATAAATATTAATATTGATTTGTCTAACATAGTTTCTCTCACATTTATTGGGTGTATATTCATGTCTCTAAGCACATGTCTACACTGTAAACAGAGGATTGATTGAAGCACGTGTAGACATACCTGAGCTAGATTGAATTGACCTAACATGGGTATAACAGTGAAGCTGCTGCAGCATGGGCTTCAATATAGGCTAGCTGCCAGAGTAGTGAGGGTCCTGGGTGCCGCATGGCCCGTGCTACCATGGTTTCACTGCTCCTGGTGCCAATGCTAGCTAGGTATGATTGCACATGTTGCAATCACACACACCCCAATTGCGGTGGAGACACACCCTATGAATGGAAAAGTTCTGGGATAAGAACACAGTGCCACTTTCCTTTCATATTGTTTTGATGTATTTTAACAAGCTGGGCCTAGATTTTTAGAGGCGCTATGCACTGCACTGGCTTAAACTGGAGTTGAGGGGTGGCGGGGAAAACTTTCATAAGTTTTCAGCACTTATGAAAACCAGGCCCTTTATGGGTATGTGTCTGTGAGCAGTGTTCTTGGTGCAAGGTAATCACAGTTCAGACATTCAACATACTGAAATGAAAACTGTGTTGGGGGTCGGGGGGGACCACACCAGACACATTTACTACAAGCACCTTTCTGTGTGTGTGTGTGTGTGTGTGTGTGTGTCTGTTTCTGGGGGGGAAGAGGTTCTTGTTTATAAGCCTCCTACAAAAAATAGATTTTGAGAAGGGGCTCAAGACGGCGGGAATCATCATGGAAGTCCCTGGCTATTGAGCATTATGGGAGATGTAGTCCAGCCCATAGAGGAGACTGGCAGCATGAGGAAACTGAAGGATAATTCCCATGAGGTGCCCCGGCAGGCTAGCCAAATCAAAATATTTCATGTTTTAGGGCATTTCTTTTTTCGATGAAAGAATCTAAATTTTCTGCGGGAAGCTGATGCTTTTTGCGGGAGAAAAAATGGTTTTGTTGAAAAGTCCATTTTTCATAAAAAACAACAACATTTCAATGGAAAATTTTCAGCCAGCCCTAATATAAACCAGCATATCTACCCACTAGCTGTGTAGACTGACCTGCCACAGGACCACACAGCTGTACTGTCCTAGTCATCAGCCTTCCTTTCTCCTACCCACCCACATCTGTGCTGCTATCTCTTCCTTTTGGTCTGGCCTCAAGTTAACCATCTGCTTCCCCAATCCACACAAGAAGGGGTGCCCAAATCACACCCCTATGACATGGTAGGAAGTCTCAGCTGTTTCTGTGACGGGTTCCCTTTCCTGCAGAGAACAACCTGTGGGCCTGGGACCAGGCCCATTGGGTGAGCACTGGGTGTTGAGGAGCCTGGGGAGGTGCATATCATCCCTCCACTGGCCCTGCAGACCCTAGAGTAGAAGGATAATATTGCCCCAGGCATGATCGCCTCAAGGAGGGGGACATCCCTGGGCCAGCCACTAGCTTCAGAAGCCCTGAGTGAGAGTAGGGAGGCTGCCAGTGTGCTTTGGCCTTGTTCCTCCCCAAATAGCCCAGTGATCCCTCAGGATCTGCATCAACAACAGGGAAGCTGCAGCCTTTGGAGGTGGCTCCATCATCCTGGGGGCAAACTCTGCACCCAATGGAACAAGCAAAGACAGATCTCAGGGAGAATTTGGCCCTGTGAGAAGGGGCAATCAAGCCCTTACTCTGTAAGATCTTTATAACAGGGCATCTGCATCTTCCTCTGCAGTGTGAAGCGACAAGCTCATCTGTCGTGTTCTCTGAGTAATGGTGAGAAGCAGTAGGAGGACACTGTCTAATGAAATGCATAAATCTTTTTTTGTTTTGTTTTGTTTTGTTATGGTGAAGGATAGCTGCTAAAGGTTTTATTGCCTTCTAAAATATTATGGGCAGAATCAAAAGAATGTGCAAAACACACCCTCTTTTTGAGAGAGCCTATTTGCAGCTGTCTCTGCTACGTTTAAATTTCATTGGGGCCTGCTGTAAACACTTCATTTGTGGCACGTGTTTTTATATGGCATGCACATTTCTTTGGCTTCCTAGGAGATTTTTATGGAGGGTGGGTCCTGGTTCATAACATCATCCAACCTTTTGGAAACTGAACATTCCTATTGTAATAAACTGACTTCTCCGCAACGATAAAGATACACTAGTGGGCGGAATGCCCAGCACACATTAAGGGCCAGTCGCACGTGGCATCAAAATTCACGTTGAGCCACTGCCTCTTGTGGTGGCAAGGTGTTACATGACAGGGAATAGAAGAAGTCGGGGGCATGCACAAGCAGAGGAATGCCCCCCCCAATAATCAATGGGGGCACAGAACACCTCTGGTCCCAGGGCCACAGCAAGGGCACAGAACATGCCCCTGCAAAAGCAATCAAATTTAAATTCCTACACAGACCCCCTGAGAGCTCAACATGGCCATCTGAACTATTTTCCAAGTGAAAATATCAGTTGACAAACACTGTATTTCATCAGTATAATATCCACTTGGCCATCCAGTTGCACCAACCTTGTATTGCAGCATATCGGGCTGTAACTAAAAGGATGATATCGTGAACCAGATGGGACCAGAAAATGTAAAGTGATATTTTCATTTGTCTCACAAAGCATCTGTCACTCCTGCTATAAGCTTTGAGAGCTCGCTCAAAACAATATGGCATGAACAAGGAAAGTGATAGGACATATATTGCAAAATGAACATCAAAGTGCTTCACACAGACCTACTGAGAGGTTTACAACCTGTATGTATTCCACTACATTACTCTGGACAGACACAAGAAGTCCTACTAAAAGCATGAGTTCTATAGGATCCATTGAATAAGGGTCCAATGCAGCAGATCACATGTGCTTTGATGAATAAGGATGGATTTTAAACATGTGCTTCAGTGCTTTGTTGAATTAGGGCCTTGAATAGAACTACTCACAGTAATAAGCACTACACTCAAGGCTGGGCCATAATGTATCACCTTCCTTCATATTTAGCCTGAGATGAATCAAGCCACTTAAGGCCACATGTTAAGCTCTGCTTGCAGGATGTTAGATCGCAGTCAGAGAGTAGTGTACTAGGAACCGGGAATGTAATTCTCAGGCACCAGACTAAAAAGATGCTTGTTAAATATCATCTATTTAAAAGATAGTGAATGGCACTGATAAAATCAGGTAGTAAGTTGGCTCAAGGGCCCAGTTGGCTGGATCTTTAACATGTGTCTGAGACATCCAGATAGTATATCAAAGAATTACAGTGAAATGTTTTGAGGCGACAGAAAGACACAAGGCAGTATTTTTTTTTCAGAAGAATTTCCCAAAGAGAAAATTCAGTCCAAAGTCCCATTTGTTTGTAGCAGCAGCTGAGCCCAAATCACAATGGAAATCAACATTTCCTTCAAGGAGCAGAAAAAGCTCCCTTTGATGACCTGCTTGTAAGCCTGAGACCTGAGCAAAAGAAAGCAGCTAGTTGCCATTTACTGTAAATGTTGGTGGGGCAGAATCCTTCAAATTGTTTAGCTGTTCAAATGCTATCTTATCCTGACATTTAGAATGGAAAAAATAACAGCTAGTATTAAAGGTAATTTTTAAGTCCCACTTCCCTCCTAGTTCCCTGTTCCCAGAATAAAGACAATTGAATAACAAAAGGCTCTGAGAAGGAATGACAGCAGAAGTGTGTAGGAACACAGCAGGAGAATTCTTTGACTTCATGCGCTCTCCAATTCAACCCAGGGCGCAAAAACCCCATAGAAAGTGTCTGTCGGCGTCAGCAGGGCATGAAGGCAAGTCTTGCTGGAGACAAGCCTGTGAATAGGGTCTGTCAGCTGTGTGGTGATTGAGGTCGCAGCAATGGCGGGGGTGGAGGTAGTGTAGTAAACAGGGTCACCCTGAAGAAGCATCTGTTGAGGCAGGAGACATATGGAGTCTTTATTCCTTCTTGTGGAGGCACGAGTTTTCCCTCACCTTCTGCCATCCCCCTATTGTGCAGGGAGAACGTGGACTACTAAAGGGGACAGCTGCTATCTCAAAGCCTTTTAGTGACTGTCTACTCACAGTACTGCACAATGGATATTACACCCCCAACCCCAGTCTAATTACCTAAGTAATCAATCAGATGTTCAAAGCAGCTGGAGGAGGGACAGCAGATACCTTGATCCCAGTTCCTAGGAGGCAGTAGAGGCAGGTTAGGGATTTGGGTTTTTTTTACCATCTTAGAAAAACTGATGGGCTGCATCTTCAGTGAAGGGGTAAACCTCCTTCTCCTTCAATTGGAGTAAGTATTGCAAAACATGGATATTTAAAGATGTGGAGGAAAAGTAGTAATCCAGGGCTAATTACACAGCTGTTGAAAAGCCCAGTAAATATGCTACTTGGGGATATATAATACCTTTGATGTAGTTGTAATCCGACTGAAGTTATTATAGGTTTTCACAGCTGCAGAGCATTCCAGCTTAGTAGGGGTTTTTTTGGTTTTTTTTTTTGTTTTTTTTTTAATTTGTAGGAGCAGAAAAGAAATTGTGCTGTCAAAGCAAAATGGAGATCCTCATATAAACGTGCTAAAACAGCCTAAGAAAAATTATACAGATGCTGAGGCACATTAACCTGTTCCAAAGCTTAAAAGGGCTTATTGGATAATAAATTGCCTGAGTGGATCCAAAGGGCTAGATTTCAAAATGGCTTTTTCTTTAAGACAATTAAAGCTTTAAATAAAAGTGTGACTTTGCCGTTGGGAATTCTTGATTCCCTCCAAACCAAAGATAAGCATAGGTTGTAAATGCTCTGGAAAAGTGTGGGCCAACGTATGAAATATACAAAGGGCAATAGTTGTATAGAAAATATTTGACATGCTAGTTTAAATTGATCGGTGAGGTAATAAGATCACAGGGCTTTGTGGAGGGATGGGTTAACAGCTGGAATTTATTGCTGTTTTCATCCCCCAGTGCTTCACGGTATAAAAAGCTTTCATACAAACTCTACAGCCACTGAATGGATTATTCACCACATCTATAGGTCACCCAAAGGAGGGTGGGCAAGGGCCAATGTCCAATATTTTACAGTGGGGTACTGAATAGGGCTTATTTAGGGTAAAGCAGTATTAACGTACCCGACAACAGGATTGCTGGTCACCGTCTCCAGGGTCTCTGTTTAAGTGATCTGTAGCTCTGGGGAAACTGTTACACAAGCTCAAAGTTTGCCTGCAGGAGAAAGTTGTACCAGTTAAACTTAAGGCATGATTTAAAACTGATTGAGTTAAATCCATGAAACCACTGCGTGGACACTCTTATTTCAGCCTGAGTGTCTTATTTTGATTTAGCTTCACCCAATCCCTAATCCACTAGGCTACGCTAAAATAAACCTGGTTTAAACTGAAATAAGCGTGCCCTAGTGGCATTTTGCTCAGTTTTAACTAAATCAGTGCAACTTCTGTGTGTAGACAAAGCCTCAGAGGAACCAGATTAGAGGAAAGAGGGGACAGAAATACCTAAGTACATAGAGCAGCTCAGGTGTAAGTGTGCACTTGCTCCTATATCCTCCTTGCAAACAAGAGATGTATGTGGGAATAATTTTTATAGCGCAGGTGTTGGAAGACATAGAACAAAACTGCAAAGCATTCCACTGCTGTTATCACTAGTTCCAGCACCTGCGTGCTCTTTTGAGTTCCAGCCTGTGCTGAAGTCGCTGTTGTCATAATGTTTCAAATAAAGGGCTGGATCCTGCAGGTCTTCAATTTCCATTGGCTGCAAAGGTGACACAGTGCAATGCTGAGTGGCCAGCATGTTCCTTTCTGCCCACAGGGGCAGGATCTGGCAGAGTTTACTCCTTACTCAGGCAGAACTCCCCAGGGGTCCAATCCTGAGGTCATCATTTGGTTTTTATTCAAGCAAACTCCCACTAAAGTCAATGAAAGTTTGTCCAATTATGGGATGAGTTAAAAACTGAGTAAGGAGCTCAGGATCTGACCAAGCCATGTCTAGGAGACTTTAGCCTAAGAACTTCATACATTCACCCACTCTTTTTAATGAAGTTTAAGCATGCAAGATTTAGCTTGTCATATTTTACTTAGTATTAAAATTTTTATTTTGTTGGGAAGAATAAAATATAAAAACAATCTAGCGAGGACAGGTTTGGAAGGCTTGCAGAGGTCAGCAATGTTTTAATATAGCCTTTCACCTTTATTTCATCAGTTCAAATCCTCCAGGATGAGTTATCCACAGTTACTACCACCTGACAGCTGTTCAGTGGCCTGTGTGAAATGATTTAGTAGTAGCAGCCCTGCTCCCAATGGACAAGTGCCAGGATCACAAAAAACATCATCCCAATTTGCACTCATTGGTATCTTTGTTGGTCGCCTTGGCAAAAAGGCCAGAAACTGAACAGTTATGGAAGCTAAACTGCCAGCTCATTCCTAGCAGTAGCCCCAGCTATTCAAAGCTCAGACATATTGGTCGGGTATTATGGGGAATCTTGCGCTGATGTTATCTGTGCTGTACCCAGTCTATAGAACATAGAGGGCTTCAGGTTCCAGAGGAGGAGGCAGGCGAGCACATTACGAGAACACTTAATTCAGACAGGCTGTGTAGTCCAGTGCATAGGGCACTGGCTGGGGATGCAGCCCTGTTCTATTCCTGGCTCTGTCTATCATATACCTCCTGTGTGACCTTGGGCAAAAAAAGTGTCATCTCTCTGGTCCCCCTCCCCCTAAACACACACAGTTTGTCTGTCTTGTCTATTCAGACTGTAAGCTCACTTGGACAGGGGCTGTCTTTTACTATATGTGTGTCTATACATTGCATGGCACAACAGGTCCCTGATGTGCTTGGGGCCTAGAAGTGCCACCGTAATACAAACGAATTAAAATCAACACTATACAATACAATTTTAAAATACATAGAGATTATTCTCTAGGTAGCAAGCAAGGAGAATGTCCAGAAAGCAAGTTCTTTGTCCTTGGTGCCCCTGGGGCTGAGGAATTAAGTGTTCTGAAGTTCCAAAAGACAGGTTCTGGTTTTTCTCCTCTTAGGGTAAAATCCTGCCCTTATTGAAGTCAATGGGAAAATGCCAACTGACTTCTAAAGAAACAGGATTTCACCCCAAGTTTTCAGCAGGGTGCTTTGTTAAAGAACCAAATTGGCCTTGTTAGGTGACATGGGGATAAAACTGCCAGCATCTGGTCTACACTAACACTACGTCATCATTACTAGCATTGAAGCTGCACGAGTGCTGGGGAACTCAAGAAAACCCTGAGTGCAAACATAGCCATCATTTGTGAATTCAGTGCTCTTGAAAGTGAGCCACCACTAACACTGGCTTGAACTAGGCATGGTACAGAGAGGAATTGGACAAACTTCACACATAGCTCTGGTGTGGCACCTTAATCCTGACCTGCAACATTACTGTTCCCCAGACCTGGGCCTCTCATTAGCAGAGATTTCCAGTGGTGTGATCTGCACAAACAGGACTAGCAGGAAATTTATTTTTACTTGTGATACTTGGAGAGAATTGGATATCCTCATGTTCCATTTTAGGGGACTGAACTCAATGACCTCTCAAGGTCCCTTCCAGTCCTATGATTCCCAGATATAAAATGGAAAGGAATTCTAAACTGTATTATACTGTTCAGCCACTAGTTGGCACTGTGTGTAAAATATCTTATTTGCGCTGACCTTAGCCATATCAGAGCATTAAACCATCCTATTGTGAACACATCTGGTATGTATCTCTCTGAGAAATAAGCTGGGTAGTCAGTCTCTGTCAGACTTGCTAATGCCAGCCCTGCAATCTACCATGTACAAGAAGTATGTGGCATAGTATAAATAGTAGGACAGTGCCAGAGGAGAAACAGAAACAGAAGGAAGACAGCCCAACAACAGTCGCAAACAAAAGGAACAAAGATCTCAACAATATGCTACTCTTCAATGCCCCAAAGAACTTCAGCTTGGCAAACCTTCACAATGGACAGACTGGAAGCAGTATTTTGCAAGATTTCGAATTGCAAACAAGCTCCACAAGGAAACTGGAGATATACAGGTATTTTCTTTAATTTATGCTGTTGGGGGAAAAGCAAAGCATATCTTTAAATCCTTTGATTTTACTGAAGACAGTCACAAAGATGACTATTAAAGGGTTCTGGCTATGTTTGATGCACACTTTATACCCCAGAGAAATGTGTTTCATAAAAGAGCATGCTTCCATCAGAGAATTCAAGAACCAGAGGGAAATGTTGAATATTTTATAAGAGCTCTGCATGCAGTGGCTGGAATCTGATTTGGGGATTGTAAAACATGAAAATATCAGAGACAGGCTGGTTATTGGGTTAACAGATACAAACCTCTGACAGCAGCTACAAATGAATATGGACTTAACCCTAGACAAAGCTATTCAAATAGCAAAGCAAAGCAGTCTGAACTGGTGAGACAGCAAAACCAAAAGCAACTTGCCAAACTTGAAAAACCAAGAAACTAGCTTAGAAGCAGGAAAGAGACTCAGCATGACTGTTAAAAGATATTATCATAACACTGTGAGGCTAAGAAGGACAAATTCCAAGCTATATATACAAGATATGGAAAAAGTCATATCCCAAGAGATATGGCTAGCTGAGGCACATGGTGTAATAAATGCACAAAATATGGATATTTTGCAGCTGTTTGCTGCACCAAATCAATCAGTGCATCAGTTTATTCATATTACAGACAATCAAGAGCCATTGTTTCTGGGATCTATCATGTGTGATGACACAGAAGCCTCTCTGGAGAGTGAAATTTAATATTCATGACTAGACTACTGATTTTAAAATTGACTCAGGAGCTGACCTCACAATCATCTCAGAAGGGACTTCAATCACCTGCAACCCCTCCCAGAGCAGAAGTCACCTGACACAACTCTGACTACCCCTAGAGGTATGCTGAACTGCGTGGGCCAGTTCACCACAGAAACAACTTACAAAGACAAAAGCTATACATTCAGAATGTCTGTGATCAAAGGACCACAGGCCAACAGCTGTCTCAGCCACAGTGTAGCAGTCAGGATGAGCCTAGCGAGAAAGATGGAAGATGTCAATGGAATATCTGGTGATACTGGATTTTTGAAAGGAGACCAAGTACAAATAATATTAAGAGATAATGCTGAACTATATAGTGTACATACACCTCAGAGGATTCCTAACCCATTACTTCATAAAGGGGAAACTGAGTTAAAGAGCATGGAATGAATTGGCATAATGGAAAAAATCACTGATTCAGCAGCATGGTGTACTCCAGTGGCACCAATTATAAAGAAAAATGGGAAAATATGACTCTGTGTGAAACTTAAAAGACTTAATGAAGCAGGTGTGAGAGAAAACTATATCCTCCCAACAATGGATGACTTCGTCCCCAAAGTGAAAGGAGCTAAAGTTTTCTCCAAACTAGATGCCTTGATCAGATGCTGGCAAATTTCATTTGCCAAAGAAAGTGCTAAACTGACTGCAATTATCACACTCTTTTGGAGATTTTGCTTTTGAAGATTACCTTTTGGGATTACCACTGCACCTGAAATTTTCCAAAGAAAGATGGCAGAACCATTAACACAACAAAACCCTCAACAAAGTCTTAAGCCTAATCAGTTAGTCTGGACAGAATCTAAACAGGGAAAAGAATGTTTCTGCCTACCCCAGATCAAGTGTTTGGGACAGACAATAAACAAAGATGAATCTCATCCATGAAGGACATCAAGGATTAACTAAATGCTGTGAATGGATAAACCAGTCTGTGTGGTGTGTTGGCATCACCAAGGACATAAAGAATACAATATCTGCATGTGAACACTGCAGAACTAACAGACCAACACAAGACAAAAAACGTTTGATAACACCTCTAATAGGCATATCTTGGAAGAGGCTAGTTGCAGATTTATGCAAATTCAGAGGCCATCATTACCTGGTCATCTTGACTATTTTTCCAGATATGTCTTTTAAGTACATTTATTTCTATGTAACATGTTACAATGTTAGTGAGAAACTGAAGCATACTTTTGCTCACTCTAGTATTCCAGAACAACTAGTGATGGACCACAGTTCACTACAGCAGAATTTAATTCATTCTGAATGAAATATGATTTTGATCGTATTACTAGCAGCCCACATTAGCCACACGAGAATGGAGAGGCTGAGAGAGCTGAACCCACAGCCAAGAAAATCCTATAGCAGGAAGACCCATTCCTTTCTCTTCTGAGTTCCAGATCAACACCAATGGCAGCTGCCAGATATAGTCCAGGGCAACTCCTGATGGGAAGACAACTCAGAACTACTGTTTCACCTTTGAAAAAGAATCTATACCCAAAGCGGCCAGTCATGAAGAGAGTAGCCAAATTGGATAAAAAGCCAAAAGGGACCTACAAACACTTTTACAACAGACGATACTCAGAGAACTTCCGGGTCCAGACCCTGGTGACTGTGTAGGTATCAAATTGGATAGCGAAAATGTATGGACAACTCCAGCTGTTATACAGAAAAGAATTCAGCACCCAAATCATATGTGCTTGAGACTAAAAGTGGAGCGTTCAACAGAAACCATCAACATCTACAGTTTGTTCCTCAGAAAGAACAACCAACAGCAAACTCTACAGATAGCAGATGCAGAACAAGAAAACAACTCAAGGATTCTAGCTCAGCCACAACCAGTCATTGCAACGAAGGGACAGTCACGTGACCAAGTTGTTACACAGTCAGGTCATGTAATTAGAACACCAGTGCAGTTCATAGAATCATAGAATATCAGGGTTGGAAGGGACCTCAGGAGATCATCTAGTCCAACCCCCTGCTCAGTTTAGATACTCTTAGCAGACTGATAGGTACTGAACTTCAAAGATAGTGTGATAGCGTAAATTTTGTAAATGGTAGGAATGTAAAATTCAGAGGGGGAGATGTAATGGAACACCAAACTGTATTACATTATTCTGCCATTACTTGGCACTGTTTGTAAAATAACTTGTATGCTAAACTTAGCCATACCTGGCAGAGCATTAAAGAACCTTATAGAGATACACCCTAGATGTGTTCACTGAGAAGTAAGCTCTGTAGTCAGTCTATAGCTGATACAGAAGCCAGACCTGCTAGTAACAGCCCTGCAACTTACCATGTACAAGAATTACATGACATGAAAAGCTAGTGCTCTAACCTGATACACATTCCCATCTTCCGGTACCCTTACCTAGTTCCATACAGTTTACCTTTTTAAACTAGTATACACCTCTACTTTTTCTAAAGCATTGTGTTCTTGTTTTCCTGATTCCTTCAGAAAGATAGGAGAGGCAGTGGGGATACCGGGAAGTTCAGGGATCATTTTTGATCATAAGGATTTTGGTTTCAGAGGTAAGCCTGAGCTTCAAAATTCAGCTCCTGGTTATGGATTCCCCCAAAAGGAGGGCATGGTTCAAACCTGTGGTTTTGTGTGGCTCATTACACAAATAGGAGGCCAGCCATGAAATTTGGATCCAAAGTTCAGCGTGGAGAGGGAGGAAGAAAGTGAGGTTAGATCTGGGGGGTTGTTCTGAGAAATGTATACAAAAATTAATGGACAAAATTAGTAAAAAAAAAAATTGAAAAATAGGAAAATGTTAAATTGGATGAAGTCTGAAAATCATCATATTTAGTGCCTCCTTCAGCCCCTGAAACACCCACACATTAGGAACCCCTCTAGCCCATCTCCTTACAACCATCCATAGTGACTAAATACACTTCTACAGCCCATAGCTTGGGATAGATAAGCCTGTGATATAATATATACCCAGTACTACACAACCCATGTAAGAGGCCTGATCCTGCAAAGGCTCATCGGACTTCAGAGGGACCACATCCAGCACTGCTTGCGGGATCAGCTCCTTCGTCTGTACAGTGGGTGAGTCTATGAAGAAACCCAGCTAACTGAAGCATATTAGCATGGCTTTGGTCGTACTGCAGAGAGCACACACTGAGATCTAATGAGAATATGGATTTTGTACATTAGTGTTAAATAAGGTTGCCAATTTTCCTTGGACATATACCTGGAGGTTTCATCACGTGACATAATCTTTCATTAAAGCTTAATCTTTAATTCCTGGACACTCCAGGACAATCGTGGAGGGTTGGCAACCCTGGTGTTAAAGGCCTGATTCTGGCGTAAGGACTCTTCTCTGTGTTGGGGGTGCTAGAGTCATATTGCCACAGTGCAAACCAGCACAATCTCTCAGAGAGTCCCCGTACTTCTAGACAGAGTTTGTCCGTTGCATTACTCCTTAGGAGAGGACAGCGTCACCTAGCCACGTGTCTGGCCACTCCCTATCCCCTGTAGAAGAGAGCAGGGAAGTGCAGTTGTGCCTGGGCCCAGCACAGACTGTTTAGGAGGAGCTCTGGGCCAGCAGACTCTGGGCCCAGCTAGCAGGGGTACTCTGTTGCAAGTAGCAATTTTAGGAAAGAAAGATGGTCTGGTGAATAGGGCACAAACTGGGACTTACTATAGCTGAGTTCAGTGTCTTACTGAGGCAGAGATTTCCAGTGGAGAGCCGGCTGGCAATTTTCCATGAAAATGTTCTTCCAACAGAAAATCCCATTTCTGCAAAGCTGATTTCCCCACCACCACCACCACCACCCACAATTTTCCCTCAGGAAAATCTAAATGAAATATTGCATTTACAGTTAGGTTGTCTCAAGTCAAAATATTTCTGTTTGTTCAACCAAATCTAAATGTGTCGTTTCAGGTCAATTCAATATTAATAGGCATCAGTTTCAGCGGCTGTTGGGTCTCATGAGAGTCGTAGTGAGGATGCTTCGTGCCTCCTTCCTTCTCCATGAAGCAGGGTCCCCAGCGGGACTACACCTCCCCAGAGGCACCGAAGTCTCCTTTCTGGATGATCTATTGTGGTGCATCTTGGGAGATGTAGGCCACTCAGGGAGCCTGGCCCATGGAGGAAAATGGATGTACGAGGCAGCTGAACTACAACTCCCCGGGGGTGCTGGGGCAGCAGATTAATGTCAAATCAGTCAAAACAACATATTTCAACATTTTAGAACTGACATTTATCTAAACTTCCTGTTCTGTGAAAAATTTCAATATTTTAACTTTTTGTTCAGTTCAAAATAAAATTTCGAAGTACTGAATTTCCCGTGGGACAGAAATTCTGTTTGTTGACCCATTCCATTGCTGTAGGACCTTCAGCAAGTCACTTAATCCATCCTGAACCTTTCCATTTTAGACATTTATATGTTACAGAAGTATCTGAGAACCTCACAATCTTAATCCATGTATCCTTACAACACCTCTGTAAGGTAGGGAAATATTATCCCCTTTTTACAGATTGGGGGCGAAGGCATAGAGAAGCTAAATGATTCTCCCATGGTCGCACGGGAAATCTGCAGCGAAGCAGGGAATCAACCCTGCGTCTCTGAAATCCCAGGCTAATACTCTAACCATTGTCACATCCTTCCTTCCTACCATATTTCCCCATCGGTGGAATGTGGGTAATACTTCCCTACCTCACAGGCATGCTGAGAGGCTAAAAATATGTTAATGGTTGTGAGGTTCTTAAATACGCCAGTGATGAGGGCCATAAATATCTAAATATATTAGAGAAAAATTGAAGAAAAAGACAGAGCAACAAATACTTTATTGCATCATCTGTCAAGTACTAACTTTCCCACTCCACTCTATATATTCTCATTCCTTCTGAAATGACATGCTGGGCCCAAACTTTCTTGTCTTACTCGAGTGAGTAGCCCCATTGGTTGTGATGAGGGAGTCAAGTGAACAGGATTTACCTCTTTTCAAGAATTTGCACTAGACGAGTAACTTTCAAGGAAGAGGTAGGGGGAAGAATAGTCAGTGGTGAGATACCATGATGTATACGCATTACTTAGGCAGACACTCTAGGCTGAGTGATGCTTAAAAGATTATTACAGTCTAGCTTCCAGCAATGAAGTGGCCTGTATTATTATAAAATGTCTGCCCAGAGCACTTGAGATATTTTGGAAAGAGGAAAAGCCACAGGAAAGAGCTGACGTCTCTGATAACACAATATTTGTTTGTTTGTTGAGAAACATTTACAACTTAAGCATGCAGCTCCTGAATAAACCTGAAATATACATTTTTAGACTTGCAACTATTTTAAATATATTTGTGCTTTTCCCCAAAAAAATATTGTGAGATCTTCCAGCCACACAGGTACTCAACTGGTTTCCCTATATGCTCTTAAAATGAAAATAAATTGATTCCAAAGGGTGAACTGTTTCCAGCGACTGAATGTCAGACCAATTAGTTTATTGTGAGTTTCCAAAAGACTACACTATACTTTTCAATCACAGGTACTGTAACAAACAGTCAGCCTTCATTATCTATACTCTGAGCTCTAAAAGCTCTAGTGGAACAGCTGAGGTACTGTTGTCACAAATAATAAACAGGGTATCACACAGCAATTGCCAAAAGACACATAATTCAATTGAAACTCTGGCATATAAAATGTACGGCACAGGTGTTATATCTTAAATAATTTAGGAACACATTCAGCTACATTTTTAAATAGTCCTATAAAATTGCAGGCACAATTTTCTGCACCTAAAAATGTTGGCATACCAACATTTTCTCCTCCATCTTTTACACTCAGATGTGTACACCCAAAACTTGGGTGTGAAAAACTGGATGTGAAATTAAAGTTTGGACTATGAAATCCAATATGCAAAAGAAGATGAAAGTGGAATTTCTCAGCCATTTTTCTTCCATTCTGATTCCGGCTAAACATTGAAAAGAAAAATAATGGGGAGAAAATCCCCTACACAAGGCAAAGGGACAGCTGTGTTTAACCATTGGTTTCAGTCTGAAACTCCATTTCGTAGTGCATTTATTAAAGGGAAATCTGATTGTAGTCTAATGGACAGCATCAGTCCACCAGTGCTATATATTCCCTTGAACATTTCCACTGTTAGGACCTGCCTGGAAACGCTGTCGCTGTTGTCACTTTATATGGCACCAACCAAGATATTCAACAGCTTCCTTTCTTGAATTCTTCTTTCACTTTTCTGCAAGGAATTGCATCAGATATGTTTGGAAAATGCATGCCCGCTTCTGCTGTTGCACTCTAATGGTTACATCTCAGCTGCAGATCCCTTCCTTCCTTTGTTTGGAAGAGAAGGACAACCACAGTGACCCTGCTGTCCATAGCCATGTTCAGTTATTCATCTTCCATAGGACCACAAACCACCGGGTCCAGATGAAGGCAGCTCTTTGTAAAGAAACTTGAGTTGCAAGATGCTGATAGAAGATGAAGAGAGGATAAGGGACATTATGGTGGTATGGGCTGTAAGGTTTGACTGCCGAAGAGCGAGTCTCATTGTTTTGGTTCCACCAGTAAATTAATATTTATCTGTAGTAACCCTCTGTTGCTTCCTTGGGTTCGCTCAACAAATACCTTTCACTTAAGGGCTTTGTACTTTACAGCCATTTCCTTCACTCCCTGTCTGGTCATGGTTGTCCCAAGCAGCACTATTATTGTTTGTATGTTGTGCACAGAGTACTGGAACCAGCATTTCCAAGGTTAGGTGCCTAAAGTTGGCTTGAACTACAGGGGCTTATCTAAGGCCCCCTACCAGAGGCACTCAGAGGGAACACAATCTTGAGGCCATCAGCACAGGTCTCTAACACTTGAACATAAGCTGGAAGCAGTCCTAGGCTTGTATCTCCTCTATGGACCATCGAAAAGAGGTAACCTATTTAGCCAGCATATTGCATCAGGGCCTCTGAAAAAACAGGGCAGTTATTGGCTTACACAGGGCTTTGCAGAGAGTTTAAAAAGGTCCCTGCCCAAAATTTCACATGGAGGGTGATAGAAAGACAGTGAGGAGACTTGAAGAAAGGATGGATGAGGTCAAAGCAGGTCTGTTGCAACATTTTGGACTGATTGGACAGAGACAAGATGAGTATTGGTAAGGTCAGAGATGAGGAATTTACAGTTGTCCAATTGAGAGATAATCAGGGGGCTAGACAAGGTTTTGGGCTCTGGGGATGGAATAAAGTGGATGGATTTTGGAACATAGTAAAGAAAAAAGCTGCAGGATTGAGTGATAGCATCAAAGGATAAAAAGTTAGACAGAGGTGGTGAGCCTGGAGGGTGGGGTTCTCAGTGGAATCGCCACATGGGACTGAGAAATGTGGAAGGGACAAGGGTTTAGCAAGAAACGCGGAGTTCAGCATTAGCCGCTGTAGTTGGAGTGGATTATTCCTCACCCCCTAGGAACGGTTGGCAGGGTGCAAGTCTGATCCGAGCAGAACAGGTTGTTGCTCTGCTATTTCTTACCCATTGTCCTCTGGCTGAGGGGACTCTCCTTTTCTCCCCACAGAGCTGGCTTAATGAGAGATGAAATATTGGAGACCAGAGTCAAAGTCCTAGTCTAGTCCCTGAATCTCTACTTGTCTGCTCAGAGGATGCTGCTTTGATGTTTTACATGTCAGAGCAGTACCCCCAAACAGAAAGAGGAGGAAGCTGCAATCGTGGTCTCAAATTAGAGATTGACCAATTTTTTAAATTACTTCACTTAAAGTTTAATCATTTCAAAAATGGTGTGTTATAGAACTTCTCTTGAATTCCTCATGCTAAGATGCCTCGTCCCTATAAGAGTGAAGTGCACACTGCTCAGGCCTGTCTGCTATTTTAGACCGGGTGTGCTGCATTGCGCTGGTTGCATGTTGCTGGAGTAGGTTTGCCTGGCTGCTCGCCTTGGGGGCTGTTCAGGAAAAATGGGATTGTGATCTCATAAGGCCATCCCAGTAAGGGACACTTTTAAATAAACAAAGCACATTCAAATGCCCGCTCACCTCCCACAAAAGGCACAAGATAAACAAATGCAGGAACACGCGGCAGAGGGAAGAGGAACTGGCAGCTGAGTGATACAACGTGCGCAAAGCAATCCCACAACCACATGAGTATGTGTATTTTGACTTACTGGGAACCCCAGATGGCAGGAATAAACCTTTCAAATCATGCTGTCCCTTCCCCTGCCAATGCTGCATGCTTCCTGTTAAAGAGCCAATAATAAAACCCTTCCCCATGCGAGTAGACGTCTCTCCTGAGTAAGGATTGCAGGACTGGGCCCTAACAGCCCCAAGCATCTTGTTAAGTTCTGCCTTGACTTAAAGCACTCAATAGTGGAACTGTGAAAATAATGGCGTTTTAAGTTTGCTGGTGATTCCGAAAAATAAAAATTATTTCACATCAAACTGAAAACAAAATTTTTGGTGAATTAAGTAAAAAAAATTGTTTAGGGCTGAACTAAATAATTCGTTTAATATTTCATTTGATTGGAGTTTTTTAAATAAATCTTTGAACCAAAAAGCTGTTTTGAACTGTATATGGGACAGCCACCTCCCAAACGCATCCTTTGTGGTCTGAGGTTGCACTACAGGTGCTCGCCTCAGTTTCCCCACTTTTCAAGGGCTCTCTCAATCAAATTCTTCTCAAGTTCAGCCTCAGGCCTCCATGGGACTTTTTCAGATCCCCATCAAGTCGACGCTCTGGTCTTCCTGTTGGGGATCTCCCAGGTCCCCCTGCCTGGAACCTTTTCCCTGAAAGCGCAGGGTTCCCTGCAGGCATCTGCTTGCTGCCAGCCACCATTCCCGGTCTTGGGAATGTGTCTAACTCCCAGCAGACTCCAGAGTCTCTGAGAATCCCTCTCCGTCTGCAGCTCCCTGCTGCTCTTTATAGGAGAATCAGCTTCTCCTTACACAGCTGGTTCTACTAATTAAACCCCATGCCCCAACCCAGGTATGGCAGGTGCAGTTAATTGTACAGTTAAAGGAAGTGAAGGCAACTGTAAGTGTGTGTGTGTGTGTATACATATGGCAAATGGAAGAAAGGGAAAGTTGATAGTAATGAATATAAATCATAAGCTAGGAATTGCAAAAAATTGATAAGGGAAGTCAGGGACACGAGGAGAAATCTATGGCCAGCAGAGTTAAGGACAATACGGAGTTTTTAAAGTATATTAGGAACAAAAAGAATCCTAACAATGGTATTGGTCCATTACTAGATGGAAATGGTAGAATTCTCAATAACAATGCAGAAAAGGCAAAACTGTTCAATAAATATTTCTGTTCTGTATTTGTGGGGAAAAAACAGATGACATAATCCTATCATATGATAATGCTCTTTTCATTCCACTAGTATCTCACAAGGATTTTAAACAGGAGCTACTAAAGTTGGATATTTTTAAATCAGCAGATCCAGGTAACTTGCATCCTAGCATTTTAAAAGAGCTGGCTGAGGAGACTGCTGGATTGTTAGTGTTGATTCCAGAAGTTCCAGAAGGCTGAAAGAAAGTTAATGTTGTGCCAATATTTAACAAGGGTAAATAGAATGACCTGTGAAATTATAAGCCTTTCAGTATGACATTGATCCCAGGCAAGATAATGGAGTAGCTGATAGGGGACTCCTTTAATAAAGAATTAAAGGAGGGTAATGTAATTAATACCAATCAGCATAGGTTTACGGAAAACAGATTATGTCAAACTAACTTGAAATCTCATTGAAAAAAGATATCAAGTTTTGTGGCTAAAGGTAATGGTGTTCATGTAATAGACTTCTGTACGGCATTTACTAGGTACCACATGACACTTTGATTAAAAAACTAGAAAGATATAAAATTAACGTGGCACACATTAACTGGATTAAAAATTGGCTAACTGATAGGTCTCAAAATGTAACTGTACATGGGGAATCATCATCAATCAGATGTGTTTCAGGGTGTCCCACTTTTCACAGGGATAGTAATTAACCATTGGGACAATTTACCAAGGGTCATCATGGATTCTCCATCACTGACAATTTTTAAACCAAGATAGGATGTTTTTCTAAAAGATATTCTCCAGAAATTATTTTGGGGAAGTTCTATGGCCTGTATTATTCAGGAGGTCAGAATGAAGCTCACAATTGTCCCTTCTGGCCTTGGAATCTACAGATCTATGAGTTGCGAATGAGAGAGCAATATCTGGCCCCAGATTTTTCATTTGTTTATTTATTTGTAATGTAACATTACATTATGCAAAATTCATCATATTTCATTTCTCTCCATTTCAATGACAGTTATTTTTATGACTTTAAAAGTCCTATTGCGTCTATTTTAGTCACGAAATCATTAAACTGGAGCAAAGCCCACCCACATTTCTGGGGATGCAGAGGTCTCTCTGGCAGTTGACCTTTAGATGCCTATGGACCAAATTGTTAGAGCAACCACAACCCCAGCTGAAGCCAATAGTACAAACTAGACTAACCTAATTGCCTTCTATGATGAGATAACTGGCTCTGTGGATGAGGGGAAAGCAGTGGACGTGTTATTCCTGGACTTTAGCAAAGCTTTTGATACAGTCTCCCACAGTATTCTTGCCAGCAAGTTTAAGAAGTATGGACTGGATGAATGCACTATAAGGTGGATAGAAAGCTGGCTAGACCATCGGTCTCAACGGGTAGTGATCAATGGCTCCATGTCTGGTTCACAGCCGGTATCAAGCGGAGTGCCCCAAGGGTCGGTCCTGGGGCTGGTTTTGTTCAATATCTTCATTGATGATCTGGAGGATGGTGTGGACTGAACCCTCAGCAAGTTTGCAGGTGACACTAAACTGGGAGGAGTGGTAGATACGCTGGAGGGTAGGGATAGGATACAGAGGGACCTAGACAAATTAGAGGATTGGGCCAAAAGAAATCTGATGAGGTTCAACAAGGACAAGTGCAGAGTCCTGCACTTAGGATGAAAGAATCCCATCCACTGCTACAGACTAGGGACCGAGTGGCTAGGCAGCAGTTCTGCAGAAAAGGACCTAGGGGTTACAGTGGACGGGAAGCTGGATATGAGTCAACAGTGTGCCCTTGTTGATAAGAAGGCTAATGGCATTTTGGGCTGTATAAGTAGGAGCATTGCCAGCAGATCGAGGGACGTGATCATTCCCCTCTATTCAGCATTGGTGAGACCTCATCTGTGAGTACTGTGCCCAGTTTTGGGCCCCATACTACAAGAAGGACGTGGAAAAATTGGAAAGAGTCCAGCAGAGGGCAACAAAAATGATTAGGGGGCTGGAGCACATGATTTATGAGGAGAGGCTGAGGGAACTGGGATTATTCGGTCTGCAGAAGAGAAGAATGAGGGGAGATTTGATAGCTGCTTTCAACTACCTGAAAGGGGGTTCCAAAGAGGATAGATCTAGACTGTTCTCAGGGGTAGCAGATGACAGAACAAGGAGTAATGGTCTCAAGTTGCAGTGGAGGAGGTTTAGGTTGGATATTAGGAAAAACTTTTTCACTAGGAGGGTGGTGGAGCACTGGAATGGGTTACCTAGGGAGGTGGTGGAATCTCCTTCCTTATCAGTTTTTAAGGTCAGGCTTGACAAAGCCCTGGCTGGGATGATTTAGTTGGGGATTGGTCCTGCTTTGAGCACGGGGTTGGACTAGATGACCTCCTGAGGTCCCTTCCAACCCTGATATTCTATGATTCTATGCCCAGCACCTTCCACCTGGCTACAGGTGTCTAAATTCGGGCACCAAAAAAACAAGGCAACTAAAATTAGAGGACACTTCTAAAAATTTGGGTTCAAGTAACCAGTCAGAGATCCCATGGATAGTTTGTGGCAGAGCTCCGGAGAAAACCCAGTTCTGCCTAAGTCCCAGTTCATGGCTATCTTTCCACGTGTCTTTTGTGTGCCTCTGCATCTGACTCAATGACAAAAATTGAAACAAACTTGAAAAACAGACAGCATTAACCAATGTTAGTGTTTGCTGTGCTTTGATTCAGAAGTTATATTAAAGATTTGGCCTTTCAGCTGTTAGGCATTTTGAAATTAGTTCATATTTGACAAACCAAATAAAATGTCCTCCTTCACTGCTTGACTTCGATAATTTACTGCCTTTGAGGGACTTTTTCCTTCCCGTAAATTGTACCCCTAATAGCTATAAAGTTAATCCTTAGCATAAAGTAGAAATCATTATTAATATTTGCAAATCTTATCACTTGGACGGAAATGGTGACCTGTGGGACTACCCCACTTTTCAAGCAATTGAAGCATTAAGACATAATTTATGCACTTGAGAAGAAATTTCCATATCACAGAAGATTGGTTCTTTCCTTGTTATGACTTATGAAGGATGTTACTGGTAAATGAAACCACAGAGATCTCTATTACATAAGAACTTGTTTTGACATGTATAGTGCATCTTATTTATGGAGGTAGCCCAAATGTGTTGTTTTAAAGCAACCGAGCATTATTTCAAGGTTGTCTTGACACTACTAAAACAAGATCCCAGAGGAGTATTTCACTGTGAATCAAAACCCCAGCGAGCGCGGACAGTTTGGACAAGCAGGATCTGATGTTTTGAGTTTAATTTTATTTTGGATTATTTATATAAGAGAGCAATTCATGAACATTTGGGTGAAGGCTAAAAAACAAAAATGATAATGGACATGAGGAAGAAAGGAAAAAGGAAAGAAAAGAGGATTCTTGGGTTATACTGCAGGTTCACTTTTCAGTTCTACTCTATCCAACCCTTCTTCCCCCTTATCTCAAACACAGTGGAATCTTTCCACAAGAAGAAAGATCTTGAACTCCATCCGGAGGTGCAGTCTGCATTAAAGCACTTTCCCACCCTCCACAATCGTGGGGCTAGCTGGGAACTGACTAAATTAGAGCATCCTCAGGGCGATTCTTTGGCCTTGCCTACACTGCGATGGCAGCGTGTCAGGTACGTGCAGCTACACATCGCAGTGAGAAACAGGTTGCGTCTATACTGTGGTGCGCAGGTACACACAGCTCTGAAAGGCTCTGGCAGTGGGACACTACACTGCTAAAAACAGCAGTGTAGAGGTGGGGGGGGGCTGCTTGGATGTGTGGAGAGACAGGGAGGGTATAAACCCTAAGGTTCTGGTGTGTCTGTTCTACTTATTTAAGCCGTGCCTCACCATCCACACTGCTGTTAAAAACCTGTGCCGGGGGCGTGCAGTGTACGTACTCTATACACACCCCATAAGTCTAGACATAACCTTATTTATGCCTGCAAGAATGGCTGACTGTGCTGGATTGGCCAGAGCACGGTGTGTTCTGACCCTGCTTCCCACTTCCACCAACCCCTGCACAGCCCAGAGAACAGTCTATTTAGGCTGGGTCTAATTCCCCTTCGCTCCCCTACAGGGGGATAAGACTGAGCACCCAGTCTGGTGAGTTTCTTAAGAGTCACAAAACTTTTTCTTTTCCCACAGAAGTCACAGATTTTTTTTCCCCCACACCAGCTTTTAGTTTCTGTTGTTTCACAATTCCCAGCAGACACTCCGTGATTTCACGCATCATCTCTGGGGGTATTACTCATATTGTGATGACAAGAGCTAGTCAAACAATGCCATATATTTTCCATGAAACACTGGAAACTGAAATTAAAAAATAGAGAATCCTAACCCTAAACTTGAGCATGAGATTTTATAAGCCAAAACTCTTAATATTTACTATTATAACTCTTGATATTCTTATTACCCATAAAAGTGGCAAGATTCCAAGAGGGATTGGATAAGTTCTTGATCAGAATGACATCCTGTAGCAATGAGTTCCACAGCCTAATTATGCATTGCAGGAACTTGTGAAAAGTATGCAAGTTTATAGTACATGAGAAACTTGCCTATATACTCTACATACTCAGTCATCAAAATAACAAGAAGTACGGAGCCACTTAGTCATTTTCTTTGTGAATCAAAAGTAAACATCTCAGTTCTCCTTTGTACTGGTACAATCTGTAAATCGTTTTGCTGAAAACAAGACATTAAGTTTTGCTTTCAGGGATTTCAGAAGCCTATGCCACAAACTTTAGCTGTGTGCTGGGTTTGGGCCCTTTGGGGTGTCACCTGATGTGCTGGGGTGCCACTGAGTCAGCCTATTCTGCCAGCCTGGGTCCCCTTTACCTGGTCTTGCTGGGCCAGGCTTACAAGCCTCTTCCAGCCAAGCACACAGGCAGGGCCACACCCAGCTGCACAGCGAGACAGAGATACGCTCTGGAAAGATGCAGCCTTAGGGGCTTGCCCCAACACTCTGGTGTCCACTCCCTTTAAGGGGTACAAACCCAAAGGTTTTATGAAATTCGCTCCTTCCGCAATGTGGAGGGAGAGATGCACAACTTCTTGCCCTCCCAGTTAGAAATTACATTAACTGGGTTATGTTATAAACAAGAAATAAGTGTATTAACTACAAAAGGTGAATTTTAAGTGAATATAAGAGATAGCAGACAGAACAAAGCAGATTACTGACCAAATAAAGGAAAACACGCACGCTAAGCTCAATATACTTAAGAAACAGGTTACAAAATGTAATTTCTTACCCCAAATATTATTTTAGGCAGGTTGCAAAGTTTCTGTGGTTCAGAGTTCCAGTTATATTTCTTTTCAGACTGAACCCCTGTCTCAGTCTGGACCCCCCTGCCCATGCCCTCACTTCAGGTGGCTTTCTTCTTAGGCACACACGCCATGGAGAGGAGGAGTCTAGTTTGCCTTCCTCTCCACCCTTCAATAGGATTTACATAAGGCGGGAATCCTTTGTTTCCCATACTTGATCCCCCCCACTTCCCTTACAGTGGAAAGTTACAAAAAGTCCCAGGTAAGGGTTAGTATCAGGTGACAAGACCACATGACTCTGTAGTATCACAGCGTCCATGAGTCAGTGGCAGTATGGAGCAGGGCAAGCCTTTTCACAGTCCATTGTCCTCACTAGTGGGTCATCGGCCCTGTCTGGCTTTTCCATTGTTGTACCTGAAGCGTTAGCAGTGGGCATCACCCAAAGTAGCATAGTTGAAATACAAATACATAGTCAATATTCCTAACTTCAGATACAGAAATGATACAGGCATACAGATTGGATAATCACATTCAGTAAATTATAACCTTTCCATGATACCTTACAAGACCCATCTTGCATGTGGGATGTACATCTCAGTTATGTCATATTCCTATCATAAGCATATTGTCATAAAGAATATGGAGTGAAATATTACAAGCTGTGTCTAAGAATAGGGCATTTTCTGATCTTAATGGAATGTTTGTTTTTTAATTTAATTACACTTTTCTATGAAAAACAGAAAGTAATTTAAGAGTACTAGTAATATACTGTTGATATACTTTGGTGTATGTAATTTTATTACGTTAGCAGTAATATTTTATCAGTTCTATTTAGGGTTACATGTTCTTTTTAGTTTCTGAGATCTTGTATAAACAATGTCTGGATGTTAAAAAAAAGAGAATTATTGCAATTCTCTTTTTATACATAGACATTGCAATTTAATCAGAATGGTAGAATTTGTACTACACACAGTAACAGTATGGTATAGGCAGCTGCAGGGAAAGATACTAACAACCATGTAACTGCATGCATCACTTGAAACATGGGGCTGCCAATTGCCACATGGCCTCATTTTCTCAGGTCAGTTTCAGTTTTGAAGGGTACACCATGTTCCATACCTGCAAGCTAGCTCGCATGTCATTAAGAGCTTGAGATTCTCTTCAGAGTCTAACACTGCATGTAACGTGTCGAGGGCTGACGTGCCAGTCTGATGTGGCACATTTGCATTGACACGCATGTCACAGTGCACATGCCACAATGCTGTGAGCTGAAGACTTTGTCATGTAGGACAATGTTAAAAAGGTGGCAACATTAATGCCACTGAGGTGTCAGAAACACCTGGTTCTACGCTATTTTAGTCAGCTGTGCACTAGAATTTTATATGAAAACACTCACAATCTTCATTTAAATAGGATGGTCTCTTCTCCTGCATGTGGGATCAAATCCCAACTGCTGGGGGAATCAGAGGGAGAGAGAGAATGCGCACAGCATTGACTGATCCACAATTAATGATTTAATATCAAAGGGCTCTATTTTAAAAAGCCATGAAAGACATTATAAACTATGTCTCTTATTTTGATCTATTCAGACTTACTACAAGCATCACAAGAAACATTTTAAAGCACTGTATCAGTATTTTCCTCCAGTGACTTACAGTAATGTTGTCCAACGCTCACAAGTCTACCATACTTGCAGATCAGTTTTTGAGGAGCTGCAGATGTGGCTTACAGAGAAGTTAGAGTATTTTATACTTTTATTCTTCTGGAAGGTTGCAATGTAACTCTATTTTATTTCTTAGAATTCAGAATAACAACATACAAGAATCCCCAAAAGAGGGTGAGACAAGGCAGGCTGCTTTCAAAAATAGAAGCACAACTTAACCCACCTTACTCTCGGCTGGCTCTCTGCAGACTGACTGCAAGGACACAGATCACACACTTCCCTCCAGAGCCCCCTCACTTGCAAGCAAGACCAGGAAACCCCTTTGGATTAAAAGTGACAGCTTGTAATTTTTTAGTTTTCAATCCACCACAGGGAGATCTCAGGTAGGCTTTATTTTCAAACTCATTTAACTCCAAATTTGCTTCTGGACTCTGAAGATGTTTCCCTTGATTTTAAACACATATAATTGATAAGAACAACAGTGTAGCATTAAGGTTAATATCTTACTGAGAAGTGCAGGAGTGGTGCTCTTGGGTAACAACAAACTGTTGTCAACGGAGCACAGTTGAACTTGCCTAAGGAAATTGGGTCTATTAGTAAGGATTCCTTTGTCAGCATAAGCTTTTCATTTACACCTTAATACAACTCTTGACAGCTCTGGGCTACTTGTCAGATTAGATTCATCCGGTGTATAATTTTGAACAAAATGAGTAAAAAAGCTTGCTTATAAAAAAAAAATACAGAAGATTCAAATAGTTGCATCCAAGATTCTTTCCTAACTACACTTCACTAAAACGAGAAAAGGAACCTTGAACACAACCAAGTAAACATGTCTACATGTGGGAAGACAATTAAATATTCCTATTCTGTGTAGTTAGTATTTGTGTTAGTGTCCAGTATGTGCTAGGTGCTTTCCACACACTTAAGAACAGTCCTTGCTCTAAGGAGTTCACAGTCTGAACGTGTGACCCAGGGACCATTTTGTGCCAACTGGGTAGAGGCCACAGGGTACATAAAGTTTACACAATTCCCCTGGATTTTTTTTTTCTGATTCAGAAACAAATTTTGAAAATGTGAAATTTCCCACAAATCAGAAATCCTGCATTTGAGCCAGTTCTATTTGTTGTTACATAAAGACATAGTATCTTCCATTATCACACCGAATATTACTCAACCAAAGTATTAAGCCACAAGAAACATTTTCTCCTTTTAACACTCTTTCAATAAGCCCACGGGCAAATATCATATTTTGGTTAGAGGGCTAGACTTGTACCGTCCAAAACCTAAATCTAGGTAAGACCAAAGCAGGACATTTTCAAACAGAGTCCTGTCTAGATCTTTTGGATAAGAAAATAGTCACCACACTGTCAGGATAAACGACAATAAAGCTCAGATAAACACACTGACGAGATGTTGATACAAACATATTCATCCTGCAAAACTGGCTCATGACATTTCAGGTACTTTCCATTTCTCTTTGTGTCATAAGTAAAATGAGAATATTCTTGCTCATAGTATTTCAGGCACTGTCTGAGCTGAATGTTCTTATATTTGAGAAATACAGCCAATATATATTATCGTTCTACACCTCATTCATTTTGTCTCTGACTCAATGTAGGATGCATATGGAACCTCTGAAGATATATCTCAGCCATGCTACTTCTGGCTCTGACCTCATCAGATCTGGTAAGATAAACAAGATGAAGTCAGTACTTCAGTGGGAGACCTCCCAGGAAACCCCAGATGCTAGAGGAAGTGGTGTTGGTGACTCAGTAAGTATCCCTCTTCCCTGTGTCATTTCCCAACCTATACAAGGATGGTATGGGGGCACTGTGCAGTTGAATATTGTCTTTCAGATGAGACATAAAATTAAGGCTCTGACCACATGTGGTCACTGTTATTTAGCACTTAGGAGCGCCCCCCCCCCAACATGGACCAGGACCCCACTGTACAAATGCAGAACAAAAAGACAGTCCCTGCCCCCAAGAAATTTACAGTTAATACCTTGTCACACTTTCTGCAAGAGTAAGGACGCTAACTCTGCAGTCCTGGCCAAATTCTAGCGAGTAATTACATTCTGCCTATCTAAAATTCTCCCTGTAATTTCCAAATGGTTTGGTTTCTGTCCTCAACTGTTGCTGTAGCCTGTTACATGGCTTCTGTCTTCCAGCTCAGAGGTGACTCTCTTTCAAATGTTTGAGAAGAGATTTGTGTAAACAAGCAGATGGAAAACCCTGAAAAGTGCTTTGGGATCCCTGGCTGATAGGTACTATATCAATCTATTCTCCTCATTCTGGGCTGTCATTTCTAAAGTATCTCTTTAATGAAGGAAGTTGTTTACCGGCAATGGAAGCAAGCATTGCCATCTTGGAGATCCTTTATATTTCACAGCGCTGTCAAATCTTGACATGTAGCAGATTGTAACAGGACGGCTTCTGCTTTCTGATGAAATGTTTGGTATTTGTTGCTTACGTCTAAATGGGCATTCTGTTTGCATATTGTCAGATGAGGGGAGAAAAGTTCCAGAGGAGGGAGGGAGTAGGTGTTCCATTCAGTCTGGCATGTCCAATTGACATCACTTATGCTTGCAATGGGTGAAAACAATTTTCCTAAAAGGGGGCACTAGGACTAGCAATGATATTCTCAGCCTCCTAATGACATGCTTTTGCAACAGGGAAGTCCCTGCTGCTTCCCAGCCTGCAGTCACTCACGTTACAGACAGACAACCATGGAACATTTTGCTGCCATTACACCTTATTTTAGGAGATGATCAGTCCTATCTAGGAGGTGATGAGGCTCCTCAATCCATACTGGAGCCAATAGGAGCTGAAGGTGCTCAGCAATAAACATGATAAGATCCCGAAGGCAGACACACTAGGGAAGAGATGGCTCTAAATCTCTCCTAGTGCAGTCTAGCAGGCAGAAGTGTCTTTCATCTTTCAACTAAATTGATTAAGAAAATTACGTCATGTTTAAAATTGTATCAGCCAAACTCCTTCCATCTTAAGTAACTGCTTAAGTGTTTAGAATGGTGATAAAGAACGTGGGCCAAAATCATAGCTAGCATAAATTGGTGGGCCTTTTCTGAAGTCAATGAAGTGCCTATCAATTTACCCATGCTGAAAATCTGACCCTAGGGTTTGCATTATGCACAGATTTTCCTTTAACAAGTGGGATAGTTTAAAACAATACAGCTTATGTGACAATCAATGAGGGATACACAAGCCTAGCTACATCCTACATTGTTTTGTTGTTGTTAGAGGCAGAGAAGTCTGAACTTGTGGCAAATAGTCCTCAGTCATTGGAAACAACTTGCAGAACTATAGTTTTTAAAACTAAATCAAACTCTCAATAGTTACTCAGAACACTGAAGTGCAACATGCTAAAAGCAAACAGTGTGGCTGGGCAAGTTTATACTTGCCAGCAAGAGCAACTATTGTCAAAGGACAAATAAAATATTTTTCCCTCTTCATCATCCCCAAGTTGCTAATGCTGGGAAAGCAGCTTTTCTGCGGGGGCTCAAAAACTTTCACAATGATTTTGCCAGGCTGCCACGCCACATACTGGGGCGGCCACTGGTTCAGGCTCAGTAATACTGATATACAATGAGTCCAGCTGAGGTAATAGAAAACTACAGATTTTACAGTATTGTGCGCAGTTCAACAGTTAGCTGGTGCATAGATGCTCCTCTTTCATTCTTAGCCAGTGCTGACAGAAGGCTTGTATTATGCCCTTTTCATGGAAGACAAAGACTCTCACACTGCAGTCTCCTGTGTGGAGAAATCTTTTGTACATGCAGAGACAGTGGGAGAAGGAGCCTTCTGGTCCGTGTACTCCTTGTGGAGGGAGATTATAAAGACAAACTCTTCCTTCTGCACATGGTCCAGATGAAGAACTGAAGCCATAATGCCCTTCTATCACAGTAATTACAGTGCCCATTGTTTTAATGACAGTGTTGTTGGGAAACAGGAGAAGGACTCGGTCCCAAGGAGCTATTTCAGTGTACACAAATAAGCTATATATTATATTGTTGTCAGATTAGACAGAGAAACTGGGCCTGACTATTACTACTGTTTTCCCCCACAATCCTTTGTGTATGTGCTGGTTTTATTTAACCAGATTATGCAAACTAGGGTCCCAGAGAAGACAAAAGCTCCCTTTCTCTGGAGAACTTCCTTCAGGAGGGGCAAAGAGACGCTGGGCAATGGAAGGGCACCCATGTACAATCACAATGCTTCCCATTTAATGTAGTTATTTACATGACCCCCATATTCTGCTAATAAAACAACATCAGGTGATAATGGGCTTCCATTATTTCTTGGAATAAAGAATTCCACCAATTTATATGTGACTCCATTAATGTGCTTTAGACCATGTGAAATTAGCATACCAACCCACGGTAAAACTGTATGTTGATCTCTAACCTACCAAATGAGGAACGACGTGAAAATTAGAGTTCATACTATAAAGGCTGGAAAAGCTGGGTTTTGCCCTAGCATTTATAAAGAAATAGAGAAAAAAAGAAAAACGGCAAAATATGTTTTTGGATGACACAGTTCTCACAAGATTAAATTAATCCTGAGTGGAGTTATCAGTGACTAACTATGGGGATTGCTACTGACAGACTGATACATGTGAGAAAGTAATTGGGGAAATGTTTAAAACATGATTTTGCTGTTGTTCCAATAGCAACCTGAGACTGAAATTCCCATGAGTTCCAATGTGTGGGACTTATTTTTAAATCTTATTTGGGTTTTGGTTGCAAAACATTTGCCTGTGGGAATGTAATCCTTCCCCCACCTTCCCAACCTTGAATCTGCAGAACCTGGTAATGTGCACCCAAAAAGAATTGGCCAAGGAGTACTGAATTAATTTAGATGGACTAGGTGTTAACATAACCCAGTCACTGTCCAACATTCCACAATGTTAAACAGGATCTAGTAATCAGACACTTCAGCCTGCTTAGTACCATGAGAAACATGCTGTAGAATTCATGCCAAAGGGTAGAAATGTACACATTGAAACACACAAAAGGAGAGTAATCAAAATGAAGTAAAGAGCATTGACTCTGAAATTGATTGTTTATGCAAAACAAACTTAATCAAAACCTATTAAAGTTCCTTTTTGGAGACAGAGACTTTAACCAGTATTAATATATTTAGTCAAACACACTGTCTTGGTGGGGAAGAAAGGGTTAGTTTTGCTGTTCAATTCTGAATCAGGAATGACAATCATTTTCCTGCTTTAGACAACACAGAGACACACACAGAAGGGAGAAGAGAGATAGAATAGTGAAGATAGGGAAAATACAGCTTTTGTTAAAGTTCTGAAAATACAGAACAGCTCATCAGTCATGGATGGATGCTTTGGGGCTGTCAGGCCAACCATGACAGTTGTTGCTCTGGACCCTGACTTACCTCTCTGGTCAGGGACATCATCTGGTTGGTCAGGTCCCTCTTCTTCACTGGTCCTTCTCAGGCTAGGAAATACTGGATGGGCCATATCATCTCACTATGCTGGTGCTGTGCAGTAGAGTGGATTTTAGGATCAGATGAAAAGCCAAGAGGAAGAGGACAGGAGGAATACAGGGGGTGGGTCAGACAGGAGCACACAAGGGAGGGGAAGACGGAGTAGGATTTCACATGTATCAGGTTAGGTTCTTCGCTGGTTCAGAGATGATGGTCAAGTGTCCCCACTGATATATCAAGGTCTGATGTCATGGCAACAATTCTGCTGCTGCAACTGGGATGATAGTAAAAGAAAGGTTCTTGTTTTCTTCTACCCCAAAGTTGATTTTAAGAGCCTCAAACAGGCAATGGGTTGAATAATCCATCATCTCATTATTTTGTCCACCAATGAGGCCTAATTTCTGATGCACCAATTTTGGTTCATTGACTTTCAATCCTCTACTTCTTTTCTTTACTAGTCATAATCTTCACACAGCCCTGGAATGGGGTTAGTAGATCCTTTCTGTTTAAATTAATTCATTCTCTGTCTCCTCTTCACATCTTTTCTTAAACAGTTTTGAATAACCAATCACTGTGACAATTCATGAACCTTTGTGCATTTTTCACTCGCTAGGCTAACAATTAAAGGAGGCTAGGTAGGCCCTAATCATTACCATAGGAGCTCTCTGAACCATTAATGTTGATTTTTAACAGATCTTGGAATACTGGGGAAGTTCCAGGGGACTGGCAGAAGCTAATGTTGTGCAAGTATTTAAATAGAGTTAATGGGATGACCTGAGTATTGATAGGTCATTTAGCCTGAAAATGATCCCAGGAAAATTCAGGGAAAGGCAGATAAGGGACACAATCAGTAAAGAATTAAAGGAGGGTAACATAATTCATGCCAATCAATATGGTTTTATGGAAAAATTAGTTTTGTCAAACAGACAGTAGAATTTTTTGATGAGATCACAAGTTTGGTTGATAAAGGTAATTTTGTTGACATAATAGACTTCTATAATGCGTTTAACTTAATACTGCACAAAATTCTGATTTAAAAAAATTAACGCTATACAAAAATCAATACAGCCCATATTATGTGGATTAAAAGCTGGCTAACAAAGACCAGTAAAGCAATTGTAAACGGGATCTGATCTTGGCCCAATGCTAGTCACTGTCTTCATCAGTTGTCTGGCAGAAAATATAAAATCATTGCTGATGAAGCTTGTAGATAACACTAAACTTGGTGGGGTGGTAAATAATGATAAGGACAGGCAAGTCAGTTTCACAGGCCAATCTGGATCACTTGGTAAGGTGGGTTCATTTGAACAATATGAGTTTTAATTAAGCTTGGAAGTTTAGATAGGTAAATGTCAATAAACATTGGTTTCACTATACACTGGCAAACCGACGAAAAAATATTCCCATTGACAACATCAGAATTTACAGATGGGCAAAGTAAGAAAAATGCTGCAAGAGAAGTTATTAGCAGTTGATTTAAGGATAGTTACTTTGTAGATTTTGACAATTTGTATTTTAACAGTTACAAAGCTTTAATTTTTTGAATCTCAACATCTACACTGTCACTAAATAAATATTGTCTGCTCCCTGCATAATTTCCCACAACTTTGAAAATTTTAAATCAATAAAAAAAACTTAAAACATCTACGTTATCTGTCCCAATGATCACAAAATAAAAATCTAATTCTGCCAAATCTAGTGATAATCCAGCCAAATGCATCATCTTACATCTAGGAACAAAGAATGTGGGTCACATTTACAAGAAGGGGACCATATCCTGAATAGCAGTAACTCTGAAGAGGACTTACAGGTTACATGGTGGAAACCAGCTGAACATGAGCTCCCAGTGTGATGCGGTGATTAAGACAGCTAATCTAGTTCTGGGAATTTTCAAATAGGTGTAGGGAGGTAGCACTATTATCATATACTGCATTAGTGAGACTGCTACTGAAATATTGCATCCAATTCTGGTGTCCATACTTTGAAAAGGATGTTGAAATTTGGGAAAGGGTCCAAAAAACCACTACAAAAATTTGAGATCTGGGAAACCTTATCGTTAAAGACTTAAAAGCTCAATCTATTTCTCTTATTCAAGAGTTTTGCTGGCAATTATGTCAGTTAGGGAGTGTGGTGTTTTCATGCCCCTGACCTACATAGCTGTTCCAACAAAACTTTGTAGGCTAGAGCTGGCCTTAGCAACATGGTACTAAGCAATGGAAAATACCTATTGGAGCATCACATCTATCAGTTCTCCATGGCAGGAAACAGTGCCCTACTAAGTATGTATCAGGTTTTAATTTGACACTTCACCTTCATCGGAAGTCATTTTACATATATGCGCTATTAGTGCTGGGAGAAACCTCAAATGACTTGGAGACTGGCTTCTGCTCCTGGATGTTTTAGCTAAACCTTGAGTGTGAAATCTCATCCTCAGAACAGGGTTTCCCCCCCCAAAGAGTCCTGGCTCCAGACCAAGATAGAAACTAGAAATTAGAGAGTTTCTTTGGACATTTCTGACCCATTAGAAAGTAACCATTCTTAAAAACTGGGCAAAGATTTGGAAGGCGTATTTTCTGATTTCTCAGTAGGTCCATCAAATCCTGGCCTTGACTAGTCCCATCTTGATCCATTTTTATCTCAATCTATTTAAAATACTGCTGCAACAAGATCATTTCCTTGGCTTGGCACTTCAACCACATTCCTGCCCTCTCAACCCCCAGCCACTGGCTTCCCCTTCTCCACTGCATTACCTGCCTTCACTTCTCTTATAACGCTATTTGCTATTAAAATCCTGGCTCCTGCTTCTGCTCCAGCTGTGGTGCCAGCCCTCAGCACCTCTTGACAAATTTTCCAACAGGAACCTTCATGTTTTCCCCCAGGCTGCCCTTTATGCATGGAAAGAGCTTCCCGTAAACATCTGCAAAGCCACCTCATTGTCTTTCTTCAAATCCCGCTTAGCACTCACCTCTGCTGGGACACGTACAAAAAGTTTGACAGTGGCTAGGGGGCTGTTGTGCCACGTCTGATCAGACCAGATCATAATTATCTCATTGTTACACTCTCTGTGCTCCCTCACTTTTCTTGTATCCACCTTCTGTCTCATCTTACACTTGGATTGCAAACTTTTAGGGGCAGGGACTCTGTTTGTACAGCACCTAGAACGACAGGGGCCCCAATCCCTGCCTGAAACCAGTAGGCACTACTGCAATTCAATAGACCATAATTCCTAATGACAACCATTTAAAATCATTGTGTTTTAGATACTGAAAGTTCTGGCCTTTTTTACATTTGAATGCATTCAGTAACACTGTCACCGATGAATGCTCCATAGGTTTGAAGCATTCATTGTTCCAGCTGGTTAAAATGCTTCTCCTTACCTAGGGGATAGCAATCAATTCAGTCACACCACTGAACAAATACAGCTTCTGACTCCGATCCATATTCTGAAGAGCCATTGCTGTATCCTGTTACAGATTAACATTGTTTTGGAGGAAATAGCAGATAGGTTTGTATGTTTGCTCTTTCCCAGTGTTACATTTTCCACACAAGGGAGTTTGGGCCATTGTTCTTGTGCCACGACACTGGAACAAAACCAGTCAGTTAGTGAATTTATGTTGTGTTTTCCCTCTGTTGCATTTTGATTCATCCAAACAGATAACGTAGCTGGAGTTGACGTACCTTATGTCGAGTTACCGTGGGGTCTACACCACGGGGGGGGGGCAACGGGAGAAAATCTCCCGTCGACTTACCTTACTCTTCTCATCAGGGGCTAGAGTACAGGGGTCAACTGGAGAGCAATCTGCAATTGATTTGACGGGTCTTTACTAGACCCGCTAAATCGACCGCCGGTGGATCAATCTCAGAGCGTCGATCCTGGCTGTAGTGTAGACCTACCCTGAGTGGGAACTCTCAGGAAGTAACTCTGAGAGGACATCTGGGCATGTGTCTGTGCTTTCTGCCACTGGAAGAAAGAGAAAGTGGGGGTGCCAATTCTCCCAGATTCATCACCAGTCTTACAGCAATATCGGATGTTTTTCTTAAAACCTCAGCACCAGTAGCCATGTGATTAGGTAAAAAAAATCTCAGTTTTCATTTTTTTTAAAGTGCATTTCTAGTAGAGTAGGTCAAAAAAAATTGACAGCACCTTTTCCTGTCAGAAAATGCTCTTTCATCAAAATGTTTCTCAGGTCCCAAGATGGAACCGAAAGAGAAAGAGAACTGGTTGGGCACTCATGTGGGAGACCCAGATTTAACTCCCTGTTCTGTTTTATTTGGAGCAGAACCTTGACCTGAGGTTTCCCTCATGCCCTACCCACCAAGCTATAGAGTCAGTCTCTCTCTCTGGGACAGTGAATAAGTAATTATTTATACCAAGTAGAACAACTTCAGCAGAAAAGATTGTGAGAGACTTATTCTATCGCCCTGTGATTGGGGCACATGTTTGGGAGACTTAGGTTCATGCTTAATTCTCAGCTTAATTTGGAGAGTGCTCCAGCCACTGGACTATTGCTATAATGGGGTGTCTCTCTCTTTCAATCATATTTCAAAAGTTCAAAATATTTCACAAAGCAGAATCATTGCTTTCCAACCAGCCCTCATTTCTAGCCATCAGGAACAGGAGGGCTGCTGCCTAGGTACCCTCTTCCAGTAATTAGTAGATGTAGTTCTGTTGCTTACTGAGCTCATGCCCTGCATAATAATTCTAGTGACTTTTCCTGCTTTTGCAAGTCCACTAATCAACACACCCCAGGGTCACGTAACAACAACAGAACTGTTAGTGTTGGTGAAAGGGATCTGTCTGGGTAGATAGCACTGGAACAATCAAATAGGTAGCATAGAAACAGAACTACTGCATGCTTCCTTATCCTATCCTCAAACCAGCGTGCCTCAAACCAGCCCAGGGAGACCACTTCTAGAGGTGAGACGATCCAATCAGTTCTTGGCCTCTCTGATGTGACCTCCATCAATGGTGCCACTCGGGATGGTGCCTTTAGAGATGTGAACATATCTGCCCAGTGGTGATCTCCACAGGGTTCCTAACCCTTTTCACATAGAAAGGGTACTGTACTGCCATTTTAATTAAACTACTTTGTGCCAGCAGCAACAAGTTATGCTAATGAGACCTACACCGTGAACAGTGCCCATTGCTTAGTTTAATCTACTTAAACCTTGGATATATACTAATTACTGTACAAGTAAATGCCTTGGTGGTCATTGACATGAAAAACAGATGGTAAAGGGAGGAGATCATTTGTGACCCTTTAAGCCTGGGCATAATATTTGGGTTGGCATCATTAATCTTATGGTCAGAAAAGTACAGCATCAGCATGTTTAATGCAAGAGAGAACTGCTAGCAATAAAGTTTCTTCTCTAGAAGAACTACAGTGCTCATTGCAAACAGTAATTTCCACATTTTTCTCTCTTTCCCATCGTTAGGTTCCTTTTTGGCTTGACTAAGTCTGAATACATTGCCAGTTCAAAAGCCTTATCCATCTCCCTCTTGAACACAAAACATGAACTGAACAGAAGCTATTTAAGTGTGTTGTACGCTTCAAGATGACCCCTTAGCAAGGGCCGTTCCTATGTAACTTAAATAAAACTTTCTAAAACGATATTTTGAGCTTCCTGGGAAATGATCGGTTGCTTCCTGTTGCGCCTGTCAGATGATTGTTTCCAGCAACACTTTACACACACATGGTGAAATCCTGACTCCACTGAAGTTAAAGGACGATTTCCCACTGACTTTGATGGAGCCAGGATTTCATCCATACTATCATCCCAAGCTGGAAACTGTTTGGCCTGACTTATTTAACTATGGCAGAAAAGGACCCATCTCGTCTGAAAGGGTTTCACATCAAAGTTTTGGTGTCAGTATTTAACAGAAAGATGGACTTGTATGAAAAACATTTTTAGGACTACTTGCTTTTCCCCTCCCTAGTCATTTGAGAAGCCATCACACTTAAAACTCCCCATTGCATTTAAGGAGCTATCACATGAGGAAGGAACTCTTAGTAAATACCATTTGCAGAGCTGATCAAACTAAATAATGGATGTTATGAATCCCGCACCTTAAATGGTTAGCGCATCATTTGCAAACTGATCCTCCTGATTTCTACCAGTGCCATTCTTAAGTAGTCATTGATTACTTTCAACCACTATTTTTTAGCCTATTGACTGTTTGCAAACTATTTCCTTTAAATATTCAATGTACATGTTTTGTGATTGGTGACCTGAAGCACAGACTATTGCTTCTGCTCCCTGGGTGACTGAACGTTTTAAAACAGGGGACTAGCAAATGACAAATAATAATTTCAATACTGTGCTAAGGCTTTGTGGAACATTCAGGATATTCAGCTGTCATCACAAATCCCCAAAGGTTGTCTGAATACTCGATAATAACGAATAGTCCACCAAAAAGAGCAAGTTGCAACTGGTGCTTTTATACAGAAAAAATATTTGAGAGTTTGGATTATTTTAAGCAATTCAGGTAATTCATTACCAGGGCTAATGAATTAATATGCATTCATAGAATTCTGCTAGAAATCCATCAGGGCCCTAAGTCTTGTTATTGCTTATGCTGAATGTGGGTCTCTTTCTCCTCTTATGTAGAATGACTTATTTCATGTTGTTTTACCTTTTGTAGGAACTTGACATTATGTAAGAAGCTGTTAAAATATACTGAAAAAAGTATGCAACAATGAAGTAGTGTGGTAAACTCAGGAGCCTGTTCCCCATCTGCTCAGAATGCACCCATCTTGCTGGTGCCGGGGAGTGGGGGCGGGGGGGGGGGAAGGGGAAACTGGTCAGCTGTTTATTTGTGTACTATAGTTGCATAATGGTTGAGATGTGATGTATTAACGCTAGCCACTTAATGGTTCACTGAAAGTTTGCGACAAGCTTAGGCTCATCCTATGACTGATGCATTCCCTTACAGATAACATTGTTGTAACTTGCATTGCCTCAAGGTTTCCTACTGGAGATGCTAAAAGGTGGAGTCAGGCTAAGCTGCTTCCACAGTAAACAAAAGCAATTTTCCCTTTTAACAATCTCTAGAACTCATTTAGATCATTTTTATGATTTCAAATTTGTGCATGCTTGTCACATGACAGAAGGACAAAGACTGCTTGAAAGTGTTATCTTATACATGGGCCCAACGTTTGGATCTCAGAGGAGAATTAAATGTGACAAACATGAATCCCTTTCAAAAAGAGTAAATGTTTAAACAGTCTGTGGAAGTTATGCACCCAGAGCTCATTACCAAATAACAGGGTTTGTGCTTGTACTCTTTGCAGATGGCTGAAAATTACACACTTTCAAAACAGGCACATTAACAAATAACACGATTTGTGCTTTCTAGTCCTACATCCTTCAAAGCTTACCCTGCAGAAGTGAAAAAGCAAGAGTAGCAGGAACACGTAAAATGAATGCACCAGGACAACAAGCAAAAGCAATTGTCTTCAGGGACATACTTTTTCCAGCACACACCTTCACCCCCTATAAATGCAAAGGTAGGCTACCTTGTTAGGCTAAATGCTACTACTCTCCTGGGTTTTGTTGCTGTATTTTTCTTTTTCTCCTTTGAAATGGAAAATTAATGAAAAAATTAAGATTGTTGGGGGAAAATGTGTCAACAAAGCTATTGTCACACGATATCCTCTTCCCCTTTCACCCTTGATCATCATATAACAGGTGCATGCAGTCCTATGGCCAAATCCTGCTCACCTTTTTTCTGAAGATTGCTCTCAGGGGCCATATTTACAGTGACGTGAGCAGATGAAATGCCATTGATTTCAAGAAAGGTGCATCCATTTATGCACATGATGAATTTTAAGACTACTTACATGAGTAAGGTGAACAATATTTGGCTCCTGTTGCCACTGATGGAGAGGGAGACTTTTTTTTTTTAATAGGAGCATTTCCCAGTACATGATATTGGTAGATCAAAAGGCTTAATACAAAGAATTACGTTCCCAAGCCATAACGGTTTAATACAAGCAGAAGGGTGTAATACAGAGAATCATTACCCAGACACATACATTTATGAAATGATTATTGGTAATTGCCTGCCTTTTTAACTATGGACCTTGGGTTTGAGAAAGGCCAATAGTGCATCCATTAGCAAAGCTGCTGGCTGAATTCTGAACATCTCGAATTGAAGATTTTCTTTTACAGCTCCAAGTACTTGCTTGCTCTTTAGAAAAATGTATATGGCACATTTCTGTCAGTCTCAAGGCAGAATACAGATGCTGACTGGCATCCCATCTTCAATAGGTGACTACATAAAGGCATTCAGGGACACCAGCTTCTGACTTGAACGGCTGGCACGCAGAGCCCTTTAGTTTGCCCAGCTTGCTGGTGTGCTAACTTTTAATTGAACACTTTTCACTGGGAGGTTTGGAAACTTTGTCAATAGTTTTGTCATCCAGAAATTAGATCTTCTTGGGTTTAATGTCTCCTTGTCTCACATTCTCTCTGTGTGCTGAGTGCAGATTTGGAGCTCAGACGCTAGTGCTAAAAGGCTTCATTTTCTTTCCCGTGTAACAAACCCTATGCACCTTATTTTCAGCTTCCTTCCTTCACCTCTCTCACTGTAAAGATATATTTGAACAGAACTTCAACAACAATTTGGTGGTTTTTCTTTACTTCCTTATCAGTGACCAATCCAAAAAACCCAGAGCTTTCTAATACCTTATTTCCAAACAAAGCAGCATATAGACCTATATGTTTGCACTCAATGGGAGACTGGAATGTTGTCCATTTTCTACAGCTTAGTTTTGATTATTGATTCCTCCAAGGACTTTGTAACTACAAAAGGTCAACTGACTCAAAGCAGCTCTGAGCATCAGAAGACAAAAAAATGCATCCTATGCAAAGTTACCTCAATCTGACCATGTGCTCTCGAAGATCGGACGCTAGGGCAAAAGTTGGACCAAAAGAGGGGTTGGATTGCGTACACTGGTAATAAAAACTCCTAGAAGCAATGTTATGCAATGCTGTCAACAGAAACACTAGCCTTTCCTTGTGATCTTCCTCCTCTGTTTTTATCCATCATTAGCACCACAGGGAGAACCCTTAAGAGAGCAAAATATTCTTTAAGCTAGAATTTGGCAGGCTGTCTGCACCCTGGGAAGACTTAATTTCAGGCTAGACTTTGGCCTAACAATTGTTTCAGACGAGGCAAGTTTGCAAGGAAATTTGTCTTCACTAGAGATGAAGAGCACCAGTATAAATCATGAGAGACTCAGGTGAAGTCAATGGAATTTTGTTATGGTGAAGCAAGATCAGGGTCAGACCCTATGTGTGCTAAGGCATCTTAAGCAACAGGATGAAAGTGATCTCCTCCAGAGATTACATTTTCTACCTACTCCTATCTCCTAATACATTTAATTTTCTCTCTACCTTTTCAATAACACAGTTGTCTAAAAGCCATTAGACCCTGCATGACTGGTCATGGGTTAGCAATCAGCTATCTTATACAAAGAACTAGGGCTGATTACATCAAAATAATGTGGTCCGTCGTTATCCATTTCAATTTTTTTAATGAATTTTCTTCAGATGTGTTCCTTTTTGCTTCTTGTGACTATTTTACCAGTATTTATCAAAAGAGCAAATTTTAAACAAACTAGATACTCCTGGGAAGTATCAAAATTCAAGTCCATAATTGGAATTACTCACATCAGAAACTCAAGTGTAAGAAATACACTCATCCAACCATGGAACAGAAACATACCAGGCCACATGCAAGTCAAATAGAACTAATTCAAGTTGCAAACCTTGAATATCAAATGCTTGCAACAGATTGCTCTCCAATAAGCTGCAGATGAAGAATGAATTCCTGAAGTTATTCAGCAAACAGGTCAAGGTAATTATAGTTTCCTCGTGGACCATTTGCAAATGGCAGATGAAGTGACATTTGTTGATTGTTATTCTTTACAAATTATTCTCCCACCTATACTTATATGAAAACATGCAGACTTCTGAGGTGGACTCTGTAACATTTATACCATGTGTAATGTACAGCTCCTGGAGGACGGGCAATTTTATACAGCAATCTTGCACAGAAAAAAAATTCATGCTAAATTACTAATGCAGGAGGACTTTATTCACTGTCAAAAGATTAGGGAATTTCTACCATTTCATATTCAGTCCACAGTCACTGCTGTAGCAATGAAGACACAAAGAGCCTGTTATAAGGGTTTAAACAGACAATGTAATCTCTTGGTTAAGGACTAAATTTTCACATAGATTTTTAGGGGAAGTATTCACCTTTGTGTGACATTACTGCAGGAATTAGAGTAAGGAAAGCAATAGGATTGCTTTCCACGTTTCTTTCTTCTGATACCCTTATGCATCTCTTGTTCATGCTAGGAACAGAGCTATGTTTCTATGACACATCTTACAGAGCAAAATAAATGGAGTTTGTTTTTCATAAACTGCACTCAAAATTCCTGGTTGCTGGGTTAACTTACAAAACAGTGGTTAGGCCACAAGACTGACAACTTCTTTGATGATATCTCACCCGCCTTGGACGGGTATTGACCACAGAAAATGTTACTGGACACAAATGGAAAGAATTCTTAATGCAATAAAACACCTGAGCAAGCCAGCCCATCAGGTGACACTGCAGACTTCTTCAGAGCGTGTTGCAGATGGCCTCATCTGATACACCACACCTTATGCAAGATAACAGATTTTTTTTTTTTTACTGGCTCTCTCTTGATAATTTTCTTTGTTAATAATCTCACTTGTATGGAAGTGTTAGTTACAAGTGACTTTATTCTTCTGGATACATATTTATTTCTAAATGATACATAGAATATTTTTCACTCTCCATGCATATTGTCAATTTCCTTTTTCCTGTTAATCCTCTCAAAACTAAGTGGAAAGTTTTGAAGGTTTATTATTATTTTTACTATTATAGAGGTAGCATAGGTTTGACTGTTCATCTTGTTTACTGTATGAATCATGGTTAGGTCTAGACCTGACTGACACAGGATTGTTAGTACCCCACCCTATTCTTGCCTTGACCTGCCTCCTTCCAATCGGAAGTACGTGCCACTTGCAGGTTTTAAGCAAAATAGCCCCCTGGAATGATGTTTGCGAGGTGATGACAACAATGTCACCTTGTGATCTATGGCATAATCATTCATCTCTTTGGAACAGCTATACAGGGCACTAGCTATGAGCTCCAGTGCATACACTCAGAGTTACAATTTGCTCTCCTCACCTTCTTTACCTGTTAAATGGACTAATCTTCTAGGGTGGAACTAAAACAGAGTTGTTGGTACTACAGACCTTATTAGAACTAGGTCTATTGTACTTCATTTTTTCCAAAATTAATTTGTTTTCAAATTAGAGGGTTCAAATGGATCATTTTTTATTAGAGGCTCTTTTGCATCTTAACAACTTTGCAAACAGCACTAGGTCCAGCTCATAAGCAACTCCAGTTCACACAAAACAATACAGTTTGGGTTGGATATTCCCGTCTTTCTTTTCCGCATACTGGCCACAGATATAAGACTGAAATAATGAGGAAGAGACAATACTGCCTCAAGAACAGGTTTCAGACAGAAGGTGAAGGGTGGGTTTTGTCAGGAGTGTATATTTGATTACTTACGTGGTGTCTGTAACCCCAAGCACATAGCAGCTTATTTACTACATCTCAGAATACAGATTAAGAACAGCTACCCACCACCGGGAACATTAATCAGAACCCGCTGCTTCTGCCACAGGAAACATCCCAAACTATTTTGTGATGATTTGGTCTGAAGAAGGTGAACTTGCCCCAGTAGGGAACTCTGAAGCAGACAACTTCCTGAGAAATCTGGCAGCGAAGGGGGTAACAGCAGGTGAAAGGGGAAAAGAGAGGAGGTATCTGGGAACTAAAGAAAGGGAGAGTGGGGAAAAGGAGGAACATTTATTGGGAACAAAGGGAAATGCATCCCTCAATCTCGAAGGCTTTGTCCCACATGGTGGCACAGTCTCACCTCTTTACTCACATAGTAGGACTGATTTGGAAGTAAATGAACATACTCCTCTTCATAACAGCCTCATATTGCTCTCTCTCCACAGTCAGAGGCTGTCCTTCCCTGGAATGGCTGAAACTCAGAAAATCAGTTTTGCTTTGCTTGTTATTGGGACTGATTGCCCTGGTGGGGATCCTGAAACAGCACTCCACATACAGCAGGTCACTCTGCATCTCAGTACAGAGCCTTAGGGAGCCAGGTTTCCACAAAAGAAATTGGGTTTGGAGATTCCTTACCCTCCAGTAGAGTGAATGCATGAATATTTCTGTGCCTGACCTGATTTTCCATCCATTCCAGGGGGCATTTCAATGCTTTATTTCCCTCGATGAATACAGTTGAGAATTCTTTTCTCTTTGCTGTTTCTTTCCAGTTCTCTTTCACTATTTGGTCTGAATTTCTTAGGTGTTCCCCATTCCCTTTCCTAGTAACCCTTTCAGCAAGTTTGCCCAGTTAGGAATTCAGTCATTTGTATCATTCAATCCACCTAGTCACTTTCTCTATTGAGTCTTTCGAAAACCTGCTGAAAGGTGGGCCAAGCTGCTGAGAGCGAGAAGAGGGGATGGCTCTGTGACCCGGGGACCCCGTGTTGCCAGCTGGCAAAAGACACAGGGTGAGCATAGTGTTTTACAGGGATACCCTGGGTCAGATATCTGCATACTAGCTCACCAAATGGTGGCATGTGAGCTCCCTACCAAGAGCCAGTAGCCCACTAGTCATCACAATCATTGCAAAAATATATGTATGGAAAATATTCAATATGGAGTTATGTATCTATACTGAAAATGATGCTCTTAAGGTCTTGGAGTTAAGGCAGGTCACCGACGTAATGTACTTTGGAGATGTTCCTTTCAGGCAGGAAGTAACTGACACCTGTCTCCCTGTCTGACCATCGGTGTCTTGTCTGCCTCACACAGTATCATGGAATCATAGAAGATTAGGGTTGGAAAAGATCTCAGGAGGTCATCTTGTCCAAGCCCCTGGTCAAAGCAGGACCAACCCCAACTAAATCATCCCAGCCAGGGATTTGTCAGGCCAGGCCTTAAAAACCTCTAAGGATGGAAATTCCATCACCTCCCCAGGTAAACCACTCCAGTGCCTCACCACCCTCCTAGTGAAATAGGTATGCCTATTTGCATACTGAACCAGGTGTGAATTGAGAGATTGCTGGAAATCTACAAGATGAAACAAACAGCAGCGGGTTTCCTGTTTAGGAGTAAAGACAAAGGATTGGTGTGGTGTACAAAGAGACACACAGAATCCTTCACCTAGGAGGCAAACTCACAGTGTACTTGTCTCATGAAAGAAAGGTCACAACCAGCCTGCCTGTAAAGCACTGCAAGGATTTGGGATGAACTATAGTCTTACAAGACATGAAAGTATCTGGATAATAAAATCTAGGCTCTAGAATGCATGTTATGATTTTATTTTATATGTAACCATTTGTTTTACAATACTTCTACTTGCTACTACTTGAATCTCTATGGGTTATTAAATAAACTTCTACTTGATTTCACTATAAACAGATCTCAGTGCTATGTGTTAAGTGGAGCAGTGATCTGAGGTGGAACTGATAAGTTGGGGTTTACTGTTTCTTTGGAAGCAGAGAATCTGTGAATACTGCGAGTATCCAGTGGACCAGGGGCTGGACACTCCCGGGAGATGCTCCAAGGGCTTAGAGGCTGGAGTGTGCCTATCGCTACCCTGCAGCGTGAGAGTGGAGCCTATGAGGCCTAGAGGGCACTGCTTGTTGGGGAGCTGACCCCTGACAGGCACAGACAGGGCTTCCTCATGCTAAGGGCAGGTGGTAGTGAGGTGCCTCCCAGCCCTGGTTACCCTCAGGGAAGAGTCACACCTCAGCTGTCAAACACCCCAGTGAAGAACAGAATTTACCCACCGTGCTCCACTCACAGCTGCTGCTAAGCTGTAGCCATGAGCTAGGCCCACTGAAGCCACAGCTCTTCTTCTGGCCCACTGACAGACATTTCTTGGCCCTCCCCTCACCGTGGCTTCCTGTGCCATCCTGTTGTGAGAAGCAACAGTGAGTATGTGAATGCACGCCAGTTTGGTTGCACAGCCAGCAGATTCCCTGCATAGGGATTAAGTGGTGCAGGGCCTCTTGCCCTCCACACGTGGTGAAATTCACCCTTATTGCATCATGCCTTTGAAAAAGAGGCTGAAAACATTGGAAGGACTTTTTGGTTTTTTGCAACTGCATGAGTAAAGGAGTGGTAGTCATCCTTCCCAAGGACATAGGAGCCCAGCCTCACCCCGATCATTCTTTCCTTCCTTAGTTTCCAGTTTGCCGGGCCAACAGGTTAATGCAAGTTGAGCAATACGATTACATAGCAGGAAGGTGCTTCTCAGAGACTCGCCTTTCTCAAGAGGTATGACTCCACCTGGTCAAGTACAAGACGCTTGTCATTCATTAATTACGCGGGGAGGAAGGAATACATTACTTTTCAAGTCAAACCACTAATGATTATTAAAAGCATCAACCTAAATGGGTTTGCTTCTGCAGGAAGAATCATTCTCAATCTGCTGGTGTTGCCATCCCAGTTCAGCCTGTCAGTGCCGCCTCATGCTGTGTCCGTTGTGTGAGAAGTGTGTATCAATCTCCCCCGCACTCCACTCTGCCTTTCTCATTCTCTTCATGAATTACTACTCCTAGCTATCAATCTGAAAATCCCAGCCCACAAGAGGAAGCATCCTGCCAACCAAGTGGAGAAATAAAGACATTTCTATCAAACTTGTTTGTGCCATGAAATATGATGCTGCCACTTGCACGTCATATCTTAAAGGCCCAATTCACCATACTGTAATACAAGCAAGAATGAAAGCTATCCTCATATGTTTGAAAAATAAGGGACTTATTTGCTCTGTTTTTCAGTGTATGCTGCATTTCACATTTACATCTCTGTTAGAAATATTAGGTGCCAGATCCTATTTTGTAAGTTACATTTACCTCTATTTCTATTTATCCATTACAGGGTCAGATCCAAAGAATGAAAGGTTTAACACAGTTCGTAAATGTGACAGCCGCCATCCTGGCAACTCACTGGAGATTGAAATGGGGACCTCCAGAGCTAAAAGCACAAGCTGCTAAAAGGTCTCTAGCTAGGGTTGTAGCAAAGTCATATGCTCTGCAGATCAGGCACAGAGGGGGACCTGTAACACGCTTACCAATGGGTTACATAGGTATCTCTGAAACTCAGTGATCCTCAGCAAGTCCCACAAACAAGATACAAACTTTTCCAAAGGCTGCTACTGAGTGGCTTAAAAACCGAGCTACTGAGGAACTAGCTGTGCACCCTTGAGAAAAGTGCCTATTCAGCAAGGTAATGAAGTAAGTGCTTGAACTCAACTCACTCACATGCTTAAAGTTAAACATGTGCTTAAGTGCTTTGCCAAACTGGAGCCAAAATCCCTATATTCCTTACCCTTAACTGACAGTAGCTACATTTCTTAAAGAAGTTAGCTAGCTCAGGAACACTGAAATAAACTGGTAATTTGTAATGAAAGGATATAATCCCTTTGTTGATATATTGTAACATGGTTACTGTGAGGGCTGAGCGAGGGAGTGTTCTCAGCTTAATACCTAGGTACCAAAGATAAATAGCAGCCACCCAGACATTACCCCAAAAGTGCTATGTCCTCAAAGGACTGCTAGCACAGGAAGTAATTCTGAGAGGAACTCAGGAACGTGTCTAATGTCCTGCCTCAGGCAAAATATGTGAGTGTACCATCAACATACCCAGCAGCCAGATGCTGCTTCCGTGCTCTCTATCAGCAGTCAACAAGAATGAACTCACGCCTGCTGTCATCTTTCTGGGGATTGTGCCTATTTGCGCTAGTGCACCAACACGTAGACCACAAGGTCACATAACAAGATGCACCATACAAGGTGCAGCTTGAGGAATGTGAATCGCTTGAATTCCATTTCAGATTCTAAAGATGCTGCATGTCCATCCTTCCGGTGCCCTCACACACCGAGCAACATCTTGCAGGTAGGGATGTGGCCAAATGGTGCATGGCAGGCCTCATCTTTAATACAGTAAGGCAGCCCATGGAAACTATGAAGTAAAGCACATAATGCTTCATCTTTGTTCTTGGCTACTCAGACCAAGATGGAGATGCTAGAAGTTGTAATCTCTGTAGGCTGCACTTAAATATTAAAAATCAAGGCTGTTGCAGTCTTCTCCATTTTATTCACAATATATAGCACTTGCAGGCTCTTGGCAAGTTGCCCACGTAGCCCTTGATTGCGTACAGCTTGGGTGCTGAGTATGTGCAACACAGCCTCACACAAGAGTGACAAATGGGAAATCTGCTCCATTCTAAAGGTGCTATCTAATATAGAACTGAAAGAATTAATTTTTGTACCAGCCACTGTCTCTATGCCTCTTATCTATCTAAGCCAGAAAGTGACTAGACAATCAGTTTCTACTTATTTAAAGGGAGCCAGCCAATCTTCTTTAAACTTCATTCGTGTTTACTAGCTCCAAGCAGATAACAGTGGATTGATCCAAGTTCACAATATAGCACACGTATCTAGTAATCTAAAAGGTCTCGTCTGCGGAGATAAAATGGCTGATTCCATATAGGCTCTGAAATTATTTGCTGCTTCTCTAAAACCCATGTGAACTAGACTGACTGATTTAATAATTAATGCATTCACAGAAGTAAGCAGCCTTTAAAATACACTGTGGTAAACAGCTTTCACTAGCCCTTTAAAATATCCTTAAGTAACACCCCCCAACCCCCGCCCAAAAGAGAGAGAGAAATCAACTTTTCACATTGCATGGATAATGCTGCTTTGCCACAGGCCATAAATAATAATAATAAATAACTAAAAGAAAAGGAGTACTTGTGGCACCTTAGAGACTAACCAATTTATTTGAGCATGAGCTCACGAAAGCTCATGCTCAAATAAATTGGTTAGTCTCTAAGGTGCCACAAGTACTCCTTTTCTTTTTGCGAATACAGACTAACACAGCTGTTACTCTGAAATAAATAACTATTAAGTGGCTTTTCTCTATTACTGTTGATTTTGAACTAGAGCTGACCAGAAAGCAAATTCCATTTTGCAGCAACTTTCAAGGCATTTGAACAAAACCAAAACTTTCTGAATATTTTTGTAAAGTGCGTGTGTGTCTCGCCTGGGATATGATTTGTTGCTCTGCCTGACTCAGCACAGAGGTTTTCAGTTCAGATTACCCTGAATCAGGCACAACAGGGACTCAACCCTGGTTCTCCCACATCCCAGACCAAAACCCCAGCCACCTAGCTACAGAAGATCCGCCACTTTTTATTAACTTCCTGATGAAACTTCTGTCGAAACTCATATGTCTCTAGGAAATGTGTCAGCTTCCAAAAACAGCATGTTTCACCAAAATTTCATTTATGCAAAAATGTTCCAACTGGTCCTATACTGAACAATGGTCGGGACTGGGTTTTCCCCAAAAGTGAAAGAACAGTGATTACGCACTCAGAACACTTTAAATAACAAGCGACAGCAAGTGAGAATCTGGAATGAGCCATTTGTTTTTTACCAAGGTGACGGAAAATGGCTTAGACAATATTGTACCAGTTGCTAGTAGGGACTGCTAGAGTTAAGACAAAGCAGTTTTCATTACAACCACTTTGCTTCACACACACGGGTGACTTTCTGAAATGTTCACCCTTCAAACTTGCGCCTATTGTCATTGAAATTTTCCAGGCTTGGGCTCTACCCCAAAAGTGAAATTTGGCTGGAAAGTTTAAATAAATATTCTCTCAGTAACTTTTAAAGTGTGGTTTCACGCTGAAAAGTGACTGTAGAATTGGCACCATGTGTTCCATGTTTATTGGCTCTCAGTTACTTCTGTAGTAAGTTCTCTCATTTGTATGGGATATTTTTTCCAAACTGTGAACTCTGAAAATTCAACCTGGCTTGAAAGTCAAAGGATGCTCCTTCTGGCTCACGCACCATTACCCATAATTCTGATCCAGCTGAGGTGTATTATCTGTGTAGTTAAAGCGCTATTCAAATATGCATCATCTGTACACCTTGAGGTAAATGGTATGTAACGTGAACTTAATAACAGTATTGATTATGCAAAAGCTAGAAAAGTATCCATCTCACTCTTCTGTAGCTTTGATGCCTCTGCAGTGCTGAAAGAGTAAAAAATGAAATAAAAGCTTTGGTCATTAAAGGAACCGGACATGATTTACCCCACTTAGGGAGCAGATCTGATGTGTAGCAAGGAGCCACCTTACAAGATCACTTTTCAGAATACAATCACGCTAATGACAGGAGAGTGGAAATAATGCATACCTTCCCAGCTGCGTTTAAAAAAAAAGCATAGCATGTTATTTTGACAGTAAAAACAATGAAGTTTGAAGCTTGGAATACCTCTATCCCTCATTGAGGATTATCACCTGAGCTTGAGTTGAAAAAAACTGCCGCCATTCTAAAACTGAAATGACTGTGTAGAAAAAAATGTTCTGAAATCTGAGTGTGCACCCTGCATGCATGTGTTGCTAGCTAATTCACATTTGTTAGCTCAAGGAATCTGCAAGCTCAGAGCCCAATCCTATAAGGTGCACCTGTTAAGATGGACTGACCCCCCTCTCCCCAGCACCCATAGCTTCCTAATGATGCAGATGGAGGTCAGAACCTCATTTGTAAGAAGATGCTTACAGGTTCCACTGATGAATATAACAACCCCTACAGGGAAAAGAGCTGTATTACTGAGTGGGGGGAACTTATCCATAGTTCAGGCTGCAATGAGCTTCTATTCTAAAACCTGAATTTATCCTCCTGTAATTTTGGCTTAGAAAATAGGGTTGCATGGGGAAAATTGCTAGACTTCCTATGAAGGTTAAGGCAAATGTTGGTACAAAGGTTTAGGAAAATCCATCAAATGATTTTTGAGTTACAAGACGTTAAAAAAGGTTATCTTGCCCACATAAGATATACATTTCTTTATCGTGGATAAAAATAACGTGCTTGTTCCCTTTGTGGGCATATCCATTTTATTACATCCTTAACCATTCATTTCCTTGCTTTTAAGAATCTGGGCGTTGTAAATGATGGGATAGGTAAGTCAGGCAGTCACGTACCAACTTCATTGGGTCTTTTAAACAAAGGTTTGCTTGGTTTTGTAATAGAAGCATATATAAAATGTGCAGACAAAGCCAAGTGAGCTTGTAAGAGGGACAAGCAAAATAGTTATATAACAAGGCTCTTATATGTTCTTCATGCTAAACTGCTCCAATTATTTTCTCTTCCTTTTCTAAAACCTAGGAAATTAAAGGCAAAAATCTTGTATTAATGCAAAATAAGTCTGTCTAGTTAAAAACCAGAAACATTAAGGGTCCAACCCTGGCCCCATTAAAATCAATGGGCATTTTACCATTGACTTTAACGGAGACAGGATTTCATCCTAAGGGTTTATCACAGCAGACAGGAAATGCAAGAGTTCAGATTTCAACAGCAAAGTTAACTTAGCCATTTTCCAATATGTAGTATTTTCTATTCCTGCTTTTTATTAAACTTGTAGCTGTATATTACTGAAAATGTCATAAAAGTATTTCCTAAAAGCTAAGTAAGGCAATCAAGTTAATATTGCTAGTGGCACCTACACTTTTGCCTCTCATGTGCGATTTTAAGTACACTATCTAATGTTTCATTAACAAAGATTTTGCATTTCACTTTAATAAAGGTTATTCCATTAATCAGGGGGTTTTTTTATTGCGCTTATCTCAAATGCAAAAATACATCCTCATACATTCTGCTCAGGTTTAGTATAGGTCTGTGTGAATTGTGTGGATTTAGATTCACAATGAATTCACAAACTTATCCCTCCAGGCTCATTTGGAGAGTTAAAACAAGCATGGGCTGCAGGTTTGCATAAGCACTGAGCCTAAGTTCAAGTGGCTTCAAAGTTCAGTGTAAATATTTCACAAAGCCCTTGTTCAGTAAAGGGCACAGCTAATATAATCGTATCTGGAGTGTTCAGAATCATTCATCGATTATACCCTTTTTTTAATTCTAGGATGTAAAATTCACACTTGTGATATAAACCCTTGATATAAGACATTTTATATTTTTAGTTCCTATTCTACCATGTTATTTCAGTCTCTGGACTCCTCCTGCTACATCAAACATCCATGAAAAATCATTTTTAAAGGTGAACGTTTTAAAAACAAACAGAATTCTGTATAGGTTCCCCCTCAAGCCCATTATTAAAGCCAGTAAACACATGGAAATAATTAACTGTTGCAACAGTGCTTGCATTTTTACTGGGACATCAGCTCTTTCTTTAGGTGTGAAAAATGGCAGTATTTATTTATTTAGACTTTTCTACTATCATGTTTCCTAGATCTTTTTCTTGGCTTTGAATCATGCAGTTATAGGAATCTGCAATCTTAGTCACACTCCATGGAATCTAGAGGACGTCACTTCACTGCTACTATTCCAAGAGCTGAACCTTTGTCAGTGTTGGCCAATGATTTAATCAGTGCAAGGTCAATGCAATGCAATGCAGTGCAAGGTCCCTTCCTGTGGGAAATTCTTCTCAGAAGCGACTCCCTTGCCTGTTGCTTTGAAACACAGAAAGCTGTTTCTGGAAACTGTGGATGCCATTTCACATGGGGATATCAGGGATTAAATCACAACCATCTGAGCATAATGCAGAGAGCATTACACACCACTGAACCACCGGGAGAGTGAGTTGTGTCTAAAGTACATGAGTCTCTAGGCTAAGGACTGAAATAATTCTTAGAACCAACTCTGTACGAGGAATTCTGCAAGTCTGGCCCATTGGGTTGACATAAGAGTTTCAAATTGACATAATTATGTCAGTGTACACACTACAGCCTTGCTCCCACCGATGTAAGTGCCCTACTACACTGATATAACAACTCCACCTCCATGAGAGACACAGAGCTTATGTCAGTGTAGTTAGGGCAACCCAGTGTCCCTGTAGACATTGCATTACTTACATCTATTGGCTGTCATTCTTGTCAATTTCACTTCCTCTGGACCTATGAAATTGACAGAAAGCAGGGCTGCTGCTTGGTCTCTGCTCCAAGCCACGCTGCCACCCAGGTTCCTGGCTCCCCACTCCGACCTGGGCTGCCACCCAGGCTCCCCGCCAGAAACACAGCAGCTGACTGGACTCCAGGCACAGATCTACTGGCTGGGAGAGCCCAGCTGCCCCAGCGGGCTCTCAGCTTTCCCTGCTCCCCAGTGGGAGCACAGCTGTGCTTAGCAGGCAGCTCTGCACCGGGAGTCTGGTCTGCTGCCCCGTTCCTGGTGGGGAGCTGGGAGCCTGGGGGCTGGGGAGGCGGGCAGCCAGGCTCCCGGTGGGGAGCTGCGCACGGGGCTGAGAGCCCTGGCTCTCAGCCCCCGACACTGCCTCTCCTAAGTCAGTAGAAGTGCTCCTGGTGAGGACGTGCACAGCCGACAGAAGAAGGGCAGTGTGGACATGAACCACCGCAGTAAATTGACCTAACATAGGTCAACTTACGTTTATAGTGTAGACATGCCCACAATCAAAATAAATGTAGATTAGTAAATATAGATATGCTTGGCAGTACTTTTCATCATGTACCTATCTATATGAATCTGTGTCTACACATACCCTAGACAGACACTTAATACACAGCATTAGCTCAGACAGCAGCCTGCACAACACAGACAAACCCCATTTCCCATACTACTTTGTAGTCTCTTCGTAAGTTTATTGTGCAATCTTACAAAAACTCAAATCCCTTTTAGAGTAAAGCTCAAAACAGTGTACTTTTTAGTGTGTGATGCACTCTGGGGTTCCCACTTTCTGATAAGATCTGAACAAAGCATTATGTGTCATTGAACAATGAGGGAATGGAAAAAAGATTCCTCCAGGGAACAGAGTTTTTCTAGTCTTGAAAGCGTTATGGACTACCTATGGAAAGTGTTAAGTATTTATACTCATGTAAAAACTCCATCAAAGTCAGTGAAGTGACACTAGTGTCTGTGAGATCAGACTCGGGCCCTCTGCGTATATTCCATCAAACATCTACCTACTCCTGCTAGCACTGCAGAGTCACTACTATGAGAGACAACAAGGAGTCCGGTAGCACCTTAAAGACTAACAGATTTATTTGAGCTTAAGCTTTCGTGGGTAAAAACCTCACTTCTTCAGATGCATGGAGTGAAAGTTACAGATGCAGACATAAATATACCGACATATGAAGAGAAGGGAGTTACCTCACAAGTGGAGAACCAGTGTTGGCAGGGCCAATTCAATCAGGGTGGATGTAGTCCACTCCCAACAATAGATGAGGAGGTGTCAATTCCAGGAGAGGCAAAGCTGCTTCTGTAATGAGCCAGCCACTCCCAGTCCCCGTTCAAACGCAAATTAATGGTGTTAAATTTGCTAATTAATTTTAGTTCTGCTGTTTCTCTTTGAAGTCTGTTGGTGAAGTTTTTTGTTCAAGTATAGCTGCTTTCAAATCTGTTATAGAATGTCCAGCAAATACGTGATGGTCACATAAACACCACCCTATACCGGAAACCTACTGACAGCTATTCCTACCTACATGCCTCCAGCTTTCAGCCAGACCACACCATGCGATCCATTGTCTACAGCCAAGCTCTACGATACAACCGCATTTGCTCCAACCCCTCAGACAGAGACAAACACCTACAAGATCTCTATCAAGCATTTTTAAAACTACAATACCCACCTGGGGAAGTGAGGAAACAGATTGACAGAGCGAGACGGGTACCCAGAAATCACCTACTACAGAATGGGCCCCACAAAGAAAATAACAAAACACCGCTGGCCATCGCGTACAGCCCCCAGCTAAAACCTCTCCAGCGCATTATCAGCGATCTACAACCTATCCTGGAAAACAATCCCTCACTCTCGCAGACCTTGGGAGACAGTCCTCACTCACAGACAGCCCCCAAACCTGAAGCAAATACTCACCAGCAACTACACACCGCGCCATAGAAACCCTAACCCAGGAACCAATCCCTGTAGCAAACCTCGTTGCCTACTCTGTCCCCATATCTACTCTAGTGACACCATCAGAGGACCCAACCACATCAGCCACACCATCAGAGGCTCATTCACCTGCATGTCTACTAATGTTATATATGCCACCATATGCCAGCAATGCCCCTCTGCCATGTACATTGGGCAAACCGGACAGTCCCTACATAAAAGAATAAATGGACACAAATCGGACATCAAGAACACACAAAAGCCAGTGGGAGAACACTTCAATCTTCCTGGACATTCTATAACAGATTTGAAAGCAGCTATACTAGAACAAAAAAACTTCACCAACAGACTTCAAAGAGAAACAGCAGAACTAAAATTAATTTGCAAATTTAACACCATTAATTTGGGTTTGAATAGGGACTGGGAGTGGCTGGCTCATTACAGAAGCAGCTTTGCCTCTCCTGGAATTGACACCTCCTCATCTATTGTTGGGAGTGGACTACATCCACCCTGATTGAATTGGCCCTGTCAACACTGGTTCTCCACTTGTGAGGTAACTCCCTTCTCTTCATGTGTCGGTATATTTATGTCTGCATCTGTAACTTTCACTCCATGCATCTGAAGAAATGAGGTTTTTACCCAAGAAAGCTTATGCTCAAATAAATCTGTTAGTCTTTAAGGTGCCACCGGACTCCTTTTTGTTTTTGTGGATACAGACTAACACGGCTATCCCCTGATACTTGATACTATGAGAGAGTTAGCTGGATTCTATTTTAGCTCACACATCATCAGTAGATTTATTACAATAAATTCTGATTGCAAAATCTTCACTAATAGCATGACAAGGAAAGAGCACAGTTCAGCTGCCTGAGCCCAGGCTGAGTCTGCAAGGCTGAGTTTCATATTGCAAGGCTGGCAATATGAAAAAATGTCATCTTACTTGCAAACCAGAAATCACTGAGCCAGAATATATGGAACCCTACAATGCCATTTGTGGCTCAGTCACTTTTGAGATTGGAAACAGACTCATAAGAAACACTGATAATATTTAAAACATGTTAAAGCAATTAACATCAGAATGAACCAGAAAGAAAAAACAAGAGGAGGAAAAATAATAGCAATTAAGAAGACTTACCAGCTAGAAGAAAGAGAGCAGTAATAAGCAGTCACCAACTGCAAAATGGCCATATTAGCAAAGCAGCTGTTTGCCTTGCCCAAACTTAAAGGGCAAGACCCCAGAAAGGCATACTAGGAAAAAGTTCTGATTAAAAAAAACCACACACACACACTGAGGAGGAATAGTAGGGACTAGGCAGTCAGAAAGAAAGATACTTCTACAGGATGGAGCTGCAGCGGTGTACCACTATTGTAGCAGAATTAAAATGTCGGTAATTGCTAAATATGAAAGTTCTGGGTCTGTCAAAGTGGCTCATACAAAATAGTTTGGGGTGTTACATTCACTTTAATAATCTATTCTTACATAAAAGTGTTTTGTTTTATTTTTGTTCAGTTCAGTGACAAGAGCAGTAGGGCAAGTCTGCACAGAGTCTACTTGTCATGGCAATACTGCAACAACTTTACACACAGCAGTAAAACTACTTAAAGGGACACTGCCAGAATGCTTTAAAATTATTCTGAAAACAACATATTTACCATCACTGAATTATTTTAGTCTGTTATACCCATACAGTGATTTGGCATGTGGAATTGCACTGAAATGCTTATTAAACATAAACATACAGATGGGGAAAATGAAACACTGAGAGAATCTCATCTGGGAAGAAGTGTATTCTGCTGGAGTTGGCTAGGCCCAGATCCTCAAAGGTATTTAGGTTCTGAACTTCCAGAACCTAAACACCTTTGAAGATCTGGGCCCTTATGCCTAGCAGTTTAGAGACCTGTGTTATAATGGTGCTTCTGATACTGACTTGCTTGGGCAGTTCATTCAAGTCGTTTTTCAAAAGTGATTGCTAATAATGGGTGTCTCAGATGCCTGAGTTGATACTTTAGGTGTCTCAAGTTGAGCACCAAAATTAATGGGTATTTTTGAAATGTAGATCTTAATATCTCTCAGCCTCACTTTATCTAATTAACAGGGGGATTGTGAGACCTAACTAAATAATGGGTGAATCCTGGCGCCCGGGAAGTTAACCATATTTGCAAAGTGTTATAAAAGTACAAGTATTAATACAGCCTATTGGAGTAGAGGTGGATCTCGACACTGTGTTTCCCCCCTCCCCCCGCCCCATATAGACATTGTTTTTTCTACTGATTTTTCAGTGTCCCAGATTTCCTAAAAGACTCATCAGCTTTGCCAGTTCTTTATGTTCTCTCAACTTCTGTTATGTTCATATGTCTCAAAGTGTCGCCAAAGTTGCTGTTGACTGTCCAGAATGACCCACAATAAGGCATATCTCTCTCATATACCTGTATTGTACGTTTAGATCAAACAAGGAAACCTACAAGCAAATCCTACTATGCAAGCCTGAAAATCCATCAACACACATAACTTCAAACCTGCTCACCTAATCTCCTTCAAACTCAGTTTAATTGTTAGATCTGAATGAGATCTACAAAGCAAGTCAAGTTTGAAGAAATATATTCAGGCATTTTTGAGATATTCATGCACAATATTTATAACTCGAGAATGATATGGTTTTTAATACATGGATCATTATCATCATGTTACAGTGCCTCAGGTGTGCTGGGTTCCTCTAACTCAGAGGTTCTCAAACTTCATTGCATCGCGACCCCCTTCTGAGAACAAAAATTACTACACAACCCCAGGATGGGGGACCGAAGTCTGAGCCAGCCCGAGACTCACCACCTCAGGTTGGGATCCAAAGCTGAAGCCTGAGTTCCGCCATCCCGAGTGGGGCAGGCAAATCCAAATCCCAAGAGTGGTGGGGCTTTGGCTTCAGCCCTGGACCCTAGCAAGTCTAACACCAGCCCCATTAAAACGGGGTCGGGACTCGTGACCCACTTTGGGGGTCCCAATCCACAGTTTGAGAACCACAGCTCTAACTACAGGCAAGGAGACTAGGTTCCCATCTTGAAGAGTTTGCAATCTACTTTTAAAGAAAGAGGCACCAAACAGAGAAGCAAAATGGTAGGGAAGAGTTGAGGAGGAAGGACAGGGTCTACAGCCATACTGGGCAGGGATTATGCAGAACTCAAAGTCTGACATTTTCTGTCACCAAAAGATTGCTTCTGGGCAGACAGCAAGCATAGAAAATGTCAATCTAAAGGAATATGATAAAATTATGAGCAACTGAAAAAGGAGGGTGGCGGTTAAAATGGAAGATGGAACTTTATCTACAGCAGTTGCTAGGACTTCTGCTACCATACTCTGGAATACACAAAGGGAACATGTGACTTTTTCCCTTAAAGCAGGACACAACGTGCAGCTAAACATGCCTGTCATAGTCAGCTTGAGATGTCTGGAAACTAATGACCACGGGAATCTACAGATGCTAAATTATTCAGTGATTAGGTGTTAGCTCACCATAGCATAAAGGATGTCACACATCTGTATCACATGCCTCTGTATTTCTCCCTTAAAACAGATTTATTTTTCATTAAAGAGCTGCCAAAATAATGGGCCAAATTCTGCTCTCATGTACCCATGAAACTCCTAGCGTGTACACACACGCACACATTCTCTTAAATCCAATACAGTACAATGAATATAGTATCTATTACATCGTATCATATCAAACACTTCATCTTAAAATTGATATTATGCAGAGGTGGGCAGAGGCTGTAAATGTAGAAACATACTATTTTAGGCTCTCTTGCAACTTCTTATATTACTGAAATGTTTAACTTGTTTAGAAAATCAGAGGGGTCGGGAAATTTGCCCAGAACAGTTGCCAACTTAGTGTGTATCTAATACTTTGAATTCTCTAAATATAGGTCTTTATTCTGGAATGAGCATGGACTGAGGAAGCTATTCTGCTATTTAGTGCCTGGTTCTCATTTTTTCTTCCTAGATGCAGGGTTCAAACTGTGAGGGAAATAAAGGAACTGCTGTTCTCCCAGTTAAAGTTAATTTCTTCAATAAACAAGTAAAGAAGTTCCAGTTGTAAAATGGATTTTTTGTTCCTTTGCTTTGGAATCTTAGTTTCTACATAGGAATTGCCATATTGTATCAGGCTGGTGTCCATCTAGCCCAGTATCCTCTCTCTGACAGTGGTAAATACCAGATGAGTCAGAGGACAATGCAATTGTCCATACAATGGACAGTTATGGGATAATCTACCAAAAAGTGAAGTTTCTAACTGAGTGGGGTTAAGAAGAGCCTTTCTGTGCCCAGAAGCATAACAGTTTCTATCACTTATATTTTATCCTGCCATACACAACCACAAAATGTTCTTACTAACCACATCTATTTCTAATCCCTTTTTGAACTCAGCTAAACTCTCAGACTCAGTGATATCTTGTGACAGAAATTTTCCAAGGTTACTGATGCTTGCGTAACAAAAGATTTAAGTTTTAAATGTATTGCCTCTCAGTTTCACTGGAAGTTCTTTTATGATAAGGGCAAATAAGCAGCAGTGACTGATTTACATCCTCGAACCCAGGGTGGATCGGGACCCAAAACTGGGTCGCCAGAATGTTTCAAAGGGTTGCATGGTGGCTCCTGTCCCCCGGGGCCAGCTGGACTCACCTCCCTGCTCCAGGCAATGCAGGCTCTGGGGTCCCAGCACCACTCAGGTTTAGCCCAGCCATCATGATGACGGGAGTCCGGGTAGACCAAATTCGAATGAGCGGCACTGCAACCCCAGGAACCAGGTCACAACTCCACTCTCACAGATTTGGTCCAGTCAGAGGGGCCGAACTTGGGCAGCGCTGCAACCCCAGAAGTTGCAACACCAAGCCCAGCCAGCCCCACAGCACAGGAGCTGCCTCTGTGGGGTGAGTGCCAGACAGGACCCAACCCCCCCCAGGGGCCAGGATCTGACTGAAACCACCCCAGGGCCTCCACCCCCAGACTAGTTACTGGGTCACGACAAGCCATAAACATTTACAAATGGGTCCTGAGGCCAAAAAGCTGAGAACCACTGCTCTACCAGATTCATTATTTTAATATCTCTGCCTCATATTTGTCTCCTCTCTCAACTAAGCAGTCCTAATGCTTCCATCTTGCTCCATACAGAGCCTTCCATTCCTTTTAGCATTTTTGTTTCCCATGTCTGCTTCCCTTCTTTTTCTCCTTGGTCTGTTTGAGATGGGGTGACTGGTACCAAACACTGCACTCCAAGGGAGAACTACCGCTGAGTTATAGGCTGGCATAATATTCCCAGACTGGTTTCTATCCCATTCCTTATGCATCCTAATGTTTTATTTGCTTTCCTGCTGCTGGTGCACGCTGAGCTGGGGTTCGCACTGTGCTGCCCACAATGACACCCCTGCAGGGCTGAAAGTGGGCCAGTACAGCATACCGGTAAGAAGCCAGTGCCGGTCCATACACAGGGGGCAAAAGGGGCAGCGATGTTAAAGCGCCGCCGACGGGGAAGGCAAAAGGAGCAGCCGCCCCGAAGCCGTCAACTTAAAAGGGCCCGGGGCCTCCGGCGGCTGCTACCGCAGCAGCAGCCGGAGCCCCGGGCCCTTTGAAATTGAGACCAGAGCCCCAGGCAGTGTGGGCGAGGCAGCACAGATGGGCTGGCTGGGGGAGGCTGACCCCCCAGCCCCGCCCCTTCCACCCAATGCCCCATCCCTTCCGGGGGCCTGCCTCAGAATTTAATATTACTTTCACCCCAGCACTCCTGTCTTTTCTTGAGTGGTTACAGTTAATTCTACATCAAAGAGAGCTAGAGGTGATTTGTACTGGAGTCCATCAGTTTCACTGCTAACGCAGCAAGAAGCGTTGCTCAGATTATTCATGACTAGAGGGACGTGGGGAGCTCATTTCCCATACAGGGCTAGGCTCTGTTTGGCCTTTGTGCAAATGCATAGGATGACAGGTGCGAGGAGCTGCCTCAATCCCTGCACTCTTAGGGAAGTACCAGGCACAGCTGTAGTCTCCTGGTACAGGGGAATAAAGCCCCTCCAAAAGGGGCTACGGAGGAGACAGGGCCGTCCCTGCTGTACTCCCTGGAGCTCCTGGAAGGCCCACTCCTTCACAGAGCAAGCCCTGGAGTGGGGCAGCTCCACAGTGACCCTAACTCAGGGCTAGATATAAATGAATCAATGTAACTCAGACAGGGCAGGGAGATAATCGAGGAGAGGGAGTTAACTACCTGGAGGAGGGCCCTTTGTACAGCTGGCCAGAGCAAAATCCAAATAAAAACCATCCAGAAGAGTGTAATATGAGAGGTGACGGGGGAGAGAAGAGAGCTCAATTCTCAAGTGCTTTGCTGAGAAGAGGAGGGATGGAGAAGGACAGAGATGGCTCTGTCCCTGGGGCACCTGAGGCGCTGCCTTAACTCAATCCACAGGAAGATTAAATCAAAGTCAAATTAAGATCCTTTCATCCTGATGCTGTGTGTTCTTCACAGCTGTTCATTAATTAGCAGAGTGCTTCCATTTCCTGGCTAAGAGCTCCATGAAGGCTGCAGGGGGCCATGCCAGGTAGTGCATATTCCAAATACCAGACTCCTTGGTAGCAACGGAAACACTTCAGGCTGGCCCCAGCAAGCCCATGAACAGCCCAGTGGCCACCGCAGAAGAATAAAGGCCAGGTGCTATGAAAGGAGTTCTCTTATGTTAGCCAATTCCTTGTTAGTATCCCTGCCTGTCATGCGGGAGACCGGGGTTCAATTTCCCGACCGGGAGGCAAACACACCTTTTACTGGGGGGAGGAATAACTCAGTGGGTTGAGCATTGGCCTGCTAAACCCAGGGTTGTGAGTTCAATCCTTGAGGGGGCCATTTAGGGATCTGGGGCAAAAATTGGGGATTGTGCCTGCTTTGAGCAGGGGGTTGGACTAGATGACCTCCTGAGGTCCCTTCCAACCCTGAGATTCTATGATTCTGTGTGCTGCTGGGAAAGGTTACTAGGATCCCTGACTGAGTGCTGCTACTGAAGACGAGACAGAAGTCAGAGACAGAGTCAGGATCAAGAGAGGGCTTTTGATGAGTGGAGGAAGGCAGGAGCCAATTTTATAGGGGAAGGTGCCAGAGGTACAGGAATTCTTGTCAGCTGCCCTGGTGAAGGGAGTGAACAGTGGGGAGACAGGACTAAAGGAAGCAAAGAATGTATGGAAATAAAACATTTCCCTTATTTATGCCCTAAAAGGCTTAGAGCTTTGGGATTATGCCAAGTGCCATTTTGTGCGCAGGAGGCTCTGTCCTGCATTTGGGGTGCTATCTGTGTCAGGTACTTATATATGGCCCCCATTACCATAGTATGGGAACACTTCCCAATCTCTAATGCATTGTTATCCTCTGAACACCCCTGTGAGGTAGGGAAGTGATGGGGGAACTGAGGCACAGAGAGACTAAGTGATTTGACCAAGGTCACATGGGGAGGCTGTAATGGTTCAGGGAATTGAATCCATCTCTTCCAAGACCCTGACTAGCACCCTAGCCCCTGGACCATCCTTCCTGAGAATTTTGCATTGTAAGTTGTGTTCATTAACATGACTCGTTTTCTCAGTGTTTTCATAATGTGGAGAGGAATGTGACTCAGAAACTGCTCATCCATAAATGACTTGTGAATTGTTCATAAGTCATCAGAACAGGATAGTTAAGTACTTTCACTACAGTATATGCTATTTGCTTTGTACCCTCCCACCTGTTTAGTGGCAGTAGTGTTTTAAAAAATCTGCAAAACTATTTTATCCGACACTTATTATTTGTATTACCATATTGTTTTAGAGGCCCCTACCAAAATCAGGGGCCCCTTGTGCAAGGTACTGTACAAACACATTGTAAGTGACAGGACCTGCCCTCAAAACTTTACGCTCTAAACAAACAAGGGTTAGGGGAAGAATTATCCACATTTTAGAGATAAGGACTGGGGCAGAGAGAGATTTAGTGACTTGCCAACAGAAAATATACTACAGAGCTAGGTATTATCCTAGTATCTCTGGAGAATGTTAAACAGAAACTACTCAAGTTAGGAATTTTTAAATCTACAGGTCCAGATAACTTGCATCCAAGACTTTTAAAGGACCTGGCTGATGAGCTCACTGGATTGTTACTTCTGACTTTCAATAAGTCTTGGAGCTCTGGGGAAGTTCCAGAAGACTGGAAGAAAGCTAATGTTGTGCCAGTTTTTAAAAGGGAAAAAAGGATGACCCAGGTAATTATAGGTCTGTCAGCCGGACATCAATCCCAGGCAAGATAAAGGAGTAGCTGATGTGGGGCTCAATAAAGAATTAAAGGAGGGTAATGTAATTAATGCAAATCAACAGGGGTTTATGGAAAATAGATCCTGTCAAACTAGCTTGAAATCTTTTTTGATGATATTACAAATTTGGTTGATAAACAATAGTACAGACATAATATACTTAGACTTCAATAAGGCATTTAACTTAGTACTGCACAACATTTTGATTAAAAAACTAGAATGATATACAATTAACATGGTGCACATTGAATGGATAAAAACTGGCTAACTGATAGGTCTCAAAATGTAACTGTAAACAGGGAATTGTCATCCAGAAGGTGCGCATCCAGTGGCGTCCTACGGGGATCAGTTCTTGGCCCGACACTATTTAAACTTTTTAACAATGACTTGGATGAAAACATAAAATAATCACTGCTAAAGTTTGCAGATGACACAAAAACTGGGGGAGTGGTAAAGAATGAAAAGGACAGGTTACTGATACAGAGCAATCTGGATCACTTGATGAACTAGGCGCTAGCAAACAACATGCATTTTAATACATCTCAAAGTAAATGTATACATCTAGGAACTATGAATGTAGGCCATACAGAGAGGATGTGAGACTCTGTCCTGGGAAGCAGTGATTCTGAAAAAGATTTGGGGACCGTGGTGGATACTTGGCAGAACAGGAACTCCCAGTGTGACACTGTAGCCAAAAGAGCTAATGTGATGCTGAGATGCATAAAGAGGGGAATCTCAAGTAGGAGTAAGAGGTTACTTTATCTCTGTATTTGTCACTGGTACAACCTCTGCTGTAATGCTGTGTCCAGTTCTGATACTCACAATTCAAGAAGGATGTTAATGAATTGGAGAAGGTTCAGAGAAGAGCCAAGAGAACGATTCAACCATTAGAAAATATGCCTTAAAGTGATAAAATAAAGGAGCTCAATCAGTTTTCTTAACAAAGAGAAGGTTAAGGGGTGATTTGATTACAGTCTATAAGTACCTACGTGGGAAACATATTTAATAATGGTCTCTTCAATCTAGCAGAGAAAGGTGTAACTTGATTAATGGCTGGAAGCTGAAGCTAGACAAATTCAGACTGGAAATAGGTGTAAATTTTTGACAGTGAGGGTAAAGAACCATTGGGACAATTTACCAAGGATCCTGGTGGATTCTCCATCACTGCTAATTTTTAAATCAAGATTTGATGTTTTTCCAAAAGATCTGCTCCCGGTATTATTTTGGGGAAGTTCTCTGGCCTGTGTTATACAGGAGGTCAAACTAAATGATCACAATGATATCTTCTGGCCTTGGAATCTATGAACCCAGATCTTCTGAGCTTCCATCCAACAACCCAGACACACACCCAGCTCCTACTCCTAAATATTGGCATAGCAATGGGTCTGGCTGGCCCTGTGTTATTAAAAAGCCATCCATGGTCTTTAATAAAAAGGGATACAATCTGTACAATGTGGATTTGGTTTCTGACTACCGCAAAATCCTGGTTTGAGGGGATTTTACTTTCACCTCAGTCCATATAAAAGTAGTAGCTATTTAAAAAAAATGCACATTCAGATTTCAAGACTCCCGCACATAAAGGTCAGGGGTGCTAGAATCCAGAGGTTTGTTGGGGGTCCCAGCTCATGTTTCTATTTTAGCTCATTTTAAAATATTCCTGGATTTATAGATTTTATGGCCAGAAAAGAACATAATTAATTATCTAGTTGCACCTCCTGCATAACACAGGCCACAGAACCTCACCCAAGAATTCTGACCAACTCCTGTGCTGTGAAACTCTCTCACCACACACCCCTGTGAAAATATATCAAGTCAAGAAGAACTTCTGAACACCTCAAAATCCCATCGGAATTAAGGCATTATCAAAACACTTCAAAATGTGGAAAACCCATTACACATTTTCCTTGGTTTGAACAAAATAATTAGTGACCTCTTCTCTGAAACTGGCAAGGTGGAAATATTTTTAAAACACAGAGGGCCTGAGTCACCACTGCCTGGTTTAAATAGATTAAAAGCTGGTTGACGGATAGGTCTCCAAATATAATTGTTTAGTGGGGAATAATTATTGAGCAGGTGTTTCTAATGGGGTTCTCTCCAGGATCCATTCTTGGCCCTATGCTAGGTAACCTTTTTATCAATGACCTGGAAGAAAATATAAAACCATCACTGATAAAGTTTGCAGATAACACAAAAATTGGGGGAGTGGTAAATAACAAAGAGGACAGGTCAGTAACACAGAGCAATCTGGATCGCTTAGTAAACTGCGCGCAAGCACACAATATGCATTTTAATACAGCTAAATGTAAATGTATGCATCTAGGAACAAAGAACATAGGCCATACTTGTGAGATGGGGGACTCTGTCCTGGGAAGCAGTGACTCTGAAAAAGATTCAGGGATCGTGGTGGACAGTCAGCTGAACATATGCTCCCAATGTGAAGCTGTGCCCAAAAGGACTAATTCAATCCTTAGGTGCATAAGCAGGGGAGCTTGAGTAGAAGTAGAGAGGCTATTTTACCTCTGTATCTGGCACTGGTGCAACTACTACAGGAATACCTTGTCCAGGTCTGGTGTTCATAATTCAAGAAGGATGTTGAGAGCTCAGAGAAGAGCCACAAGAATGATTAAAGCATTAGAAAATCTGCCTTACAGTGATAGACACAAGGAGCTCAATCTATGTAGTTTAAGAAAGAGAAGGTTAAGGGGTGACTTGATTATTTATGTACCTATATGAGGAACAAATATTGAATAATTAGCTCTTCAATCTAGCAGAGAAAGGTATAACAGGATCCAATGACTGGAAGATGAAGCTAGATAAATTCAAACTGGAAATCGGCATAAATTTTTAAGAGCAAGAGTAATTAATCCCTTGAACAATTTACCAGTTGTGGCTGACAAAATCGAGGAAGTGTGACGTCTCTGGTTTGGACACATGCAGAGGATGATTGAAGGGGACCTGGTGAAGAAAGCATGGCAGGAAAGAGTGACAAGAAAGATACCCTGAGGAAAGCTGAGGAAGGGATGGATGGATTGCATCAAAGAGAAGCAGAATGACCTTAATGCTCTCTTGGACCGACAACGGCAGCAGATGCTTGCACGATGATCTGACCCCACTTTATGGGAGAAGAACCATTTATCAAGGGTCATGGTGTATTCACCTTCACCAACAATTTTTAAATCAATATTGGAAGCTTTTCTAAAAGAGCTGCTCTAGGAATTATTTTGGGGAAGTTCTATGGACTGTGCTATACAGGAAGTCAGATTTGATCATCACAATGGTCCCTTCTGGCCTTGAATCTAGGACTGTCATTGTGAGGACTTGGTGAAGTCACCCAGAACTGTAAGCCACTGTGTTACCGCTCTGCCTAGGCAATAGTGAGCTTTGCTGCCGCTAAGCTATGGATCAGCTCCCTGACACACCAGCTAGTCTTCCGTGCTAGCAAACTCCTCAGGACTCTGCCAGTTCAAACCTTGCCTTACAAGTAACAATCAGTGAACCCCAATTCCCAGGTTCCCCAGAGAAGTCTTTTTGCAGTGCCCAGACCCTCTCACTGGACCCTCACAGAAGTTACTAAGCCCTGGTCTACACTAGGAGTTTAGGTCGAATTTAGCAGCGTTAAATCGATTTAACTCTGCACCCGTCCACACGATGAAGCCCTTTTTTTCGACTTAAAGGGTACTTAAAATCGATTTCCTTACTCCATCCCCGACAAGGGGATTAGTGCTTAAATTGGCCTTGCCGGGTCGAATTTGGGGTACTGTGGACACAATTAGACGGTATTGGCCTCCGGGAGCTATCCCAGAGTGCTCTATTGTGACCGCTCTGGACAGCACTCTCAACTCAGATGCACTGGCCAAGTAGACAGGAAAAGGCCCCCGAACTTTTGAATTTCAATTTCCTGTTTGCATGGTCACCTGCAGCTTGCCACGCTGGCCAGAGCTCATCAGCAGAGGTGACCATGCAAAGCTCATCAGCAGAGGTGACCATGATGGAGTCCCAGAATCGCAAAAGAGCTCCAGCATGGACCAAACGGGAGGTACGGGATCTGATCGTTGTATGGGGAGAGGAATCCGTGCTATCAGAACTCCGTTCCAGTTTTCAAAATGCCAAAACATTTGTCAAAATCTCCCAGGGCATGAAGGACAGAGGCCATAACAGGGACCTGAAGGAGTGCCGCGTGAAACTTAAGGAGCTGAGGCAAGCCTACCAGAAAACCAGAGAGGCGAATGGCCGCTCTGGGTCAGAGCCCCAAACATGCCGCTTCTATGATGAGCTGCATGCCATTTTAGGGGGGTCAGCCACGACTACCCCAGCCATGTTCTTTGACTCCTTCAATGGAGATGGAGGCAACACAGAAGCAGGTTTTGGGGATGAGGAAGATGATGATGATGAAGTTGTAGATAGCTCACAGCAAGCAAGCGGAGAAACCGGTTTTCGCAACAGCCAGGAACTGTTTCTCACCCTGGACCTGGAGCCAGTAACCCCCGAACCCACCCAAGGCTGCCTCCCAGACCCGCCAGGCGGAGAAGGGACCTCTGGTGAGTGTACCTTTTAAAATACTATACATGGTTTAAAAGCAAACATGTTTAATGATTAAATTGCCCTGGCATTTGCAGCTCTCCTGGATGTACTCCCAAAGCCTTTGCAAAAGGTTTCTGGGGAGGGCAGCCTTATTCCATCCACCATGGTAGGACACTTTACCACACCAGGCCAGTAGCACGTACTCAGGAATCATTGTAGAACAAAGCATTGCAGTGTATATTTGCTGGCATTCAAACAACATCCGTTCTTTATCTCTCTGTGTTATCCTCAGGAGAGTGATATCATTCATGGTCACCTAGTTGAAATAGAGTGCTTTTCTTAAGGGGACATTCAGAGGTGCCCATTCCTGCTGGGCTGTTTGCCTGTGGCTGAACAGGAATGTTCACCGCTGTTAGCCACAGGGAAGGGGGAGGAGGGAGAGGCTAGCCACGTGGTGAGGGGAGGCAAAATGCGACCTTGGAACGAAAGCACATGTGCTGTGTATGTAATGTTAACAGCAAGGTTTACTGTGAAAGAGTGTACCCATTGTTCTAGAAAATGTGTCTTTTTAAATACCACTGTCCCTTTTTTTTTTCTCCACCAGCTGCATGTGTTTCAAGAATCACAGGATCTTCTCCATCCCAGAGGCTAGTGAAGATTAGAAGGCGAAAAAAACGCACTCGTGATGAAATGTTCTCTGAGCTCATGGTATCCTCCCACACTGACAGAGCACAGATGAATGCGTGGAGGCAGACACTGTCAGAGTGCAGGAAAGCACAAAATGACCAGGAGGAGAGGTGGCAGGCTGAAGAGAGTAAGTGGCGAGCTGAAGAGAGGGCTGAAGCTGAAAGGTGGCGGCAGCGTGATGAGAGGAAGCAGGATTCAATGCTGAGGCTGCTGGAGGATCAAACTAATGTGCTCCAGTGTACGCTTGAGCTGCAGGAAAGGCAGCAGGAGCACAGACCGCCGCTACAGCCCCTGTGTAACCAACCGCCCTCCTCCCCAAGTTCCATAGCCTCCTCACCCAGACGCCCAAGAACGCGGTGGGGGGGCCTCTGGCCACCCAGCAACTCCACCCCAGAGGATTGCCCAAGCAACAAAAGGTTGGCATTCAATAAGTTTTAAAGTTTTAAACTTTTAAAGTGTTGTGTGTCCTTGTCCTTCCCTCCTCCATCACCCCTCCCAGGCTGCCTTGGCAGTTATCCCCCTATTTGTGCGATGAATTTAAAAAGAATGCATGAATGTGAAGCAACAATGATTTTATTGCCTCTGCAATTGGTGATCGAAGGGAGGAGGGAAGGGTGCTTAGCTTACAGGGAAGTAGAGTGAACCAAGGGGCGGGGGGTTTCATCAAGGAGAAACAAACAGAACTTTCACACTGTAGCCTGGCCAGTCATGAAACTGGTCTTCAAAGCTTCTTTGATGCGCACCGCGCCCTCCTGTGCTCTTCTAACCGCCCTGGTGTCGGGCTGCACGTAACCAGCAGCCAGGTGATTTCCCTCAACCTCCCACCCCGCAACAAACGTCTCCCCCTTACTCTCACAGATATTGTGGAGTGCACAGCAAGCAGTAATAACAGTGGGAATATTAGTTTCGCTGAGGTCTAAACGAGTCAGTAAACTGCGCCAGCGCACTTTTAAATGTCCAAATGCACATTCTACCACCATTCTGCACTTGCTCAGCCTGTAGTTGAACAGCTCCTGACTACTGTCCAGGCCGCCTGTGTACAGCTTCATGAGCCATGGCATTAAGGGGTAGGCTGGGTCCCCAAGGATAACTATAGGCATTTCAACATCCCAAACAGTTATTTTCTGGTCTGGGAATAAAGTCCCTTCCTGCAGCTTTTGAAACAGACCAGAGTTCCTGAAGATGCGAGTGTCATGTACCTTTCCCGGCCATCCCACTTTGATGTTGGTGAAACGTCCCTTGTGATCCACCAGTGCTCGCAGCACTATTGAAAAGTACCCCTTGTGGTTTATGTACTCGCCGGCTTGGTGCTCCGGTGCCAAGATAGGGATATGGGTTCCGTCTATGGCCCCACCACAGTTAGGGAATCCCATTGCAGCAAAGCCATCCACTATGACCTGCACATTTCCCAGGGTCACTACCCTTGATATCAGCAGATCTTTGATTGCGTTGGCTACTTGCATCACAGCAGCCCCCACAGTAGATTTGCCCACTCCAAATTGATTCCCGACTGACCAGTAGCTGTCTGGCATTGCAAGCTTCCACAGGGCTATTGCCACTCACTTCTCAACTGTGAGGACTGCTCTCATCTTGGTATTCATACGCTTCAGGACAGGGGAAAGCAAGTCACAAAGTTCCATGAAAGTGCCCTTATGCATGCGAAAGTTTCGCAGCCACTGGGAATCATCCCAGACCTGCAACACTGTGCAGTCCCACCAGTCTGTGCTTGTTTCCCAGGCCCAGAATCAGCGTTCCACCGCATGAACCTGCCCCATTAGCACCATGATGCCCGCAACACTCCGGAAGTCGACACTAGCCTCGGTACTCTGGAAGCACTCCTCCGAGTTAATGCACTTAATGCACTTAGAGCATGTTGTGTGGGGACACACACAATCGACTATTTAAAAACGATTTCTAAAAAACCGACTTCTATAAATTCGACCTAATTTCGTAGTGTAGACATACCCTAAGTTCGCTGCCTTCAAAAGACAGAATGTTTGGCTGAGGATTTTATCCTTTGGTTTATACCCAGCACTGAGATGGTTTTGTAATAAACAAGCCTAAGTTTATTAACAGAGAACAGATATTTAAGTGATAATACATGGGAATAGAAAGTACATATGTGGTTACAAGTAAAGTGAAACAAAACATGCTTTCTAGTGACTAAAACTTACAGTCTTTGTTTAAGCGGGTTTCTCACTGATAGTCAGTTCTCAGAGACTCCAACCCCATTGGGTTGAAGGATCCAGTTTTCTCGATTACAAAGCTCTAGCCCCTTGTCTCCAGCCAGTGATGGATAACAAAATGGCTTTTTGCTTCTGCTTTTACCCTCCCAAAGTGCATTGACCCTGTTTTAAGAGGCAGGAAGGGTTCTGGAGGTGCAGTCTCCACTCCCCATCAAGATGGTTGAGTGGTCATCTTCCCCACTTGCTCTTCTGATGGCTGTGTTTACCTCTCTTTTAAATGTACTTTTCATTGCCTTTGGTCTCACCTTGCTTAACTTACACTGGAGACACAGTCAAGTCTGAGAAACAAGATTCCTATGTCGAGGACAGGCGAGGCTTAGGCACTGCCTGACAAACACAGTTTAGGAACATATTTCCAGAACAAAGCTACAATTCTTTATACGTCACTCCTACATACATCACACAATAATATTAATGACCAGCATGCCAGGCTGGGGTAATGAGTGTGCAGGATCTGACTAGAGTGATGGTATGGTGTGCCCTCTGCCATTTGGTATTGAGGAGCTCCCTGGGTCACAGTCATTTACCCCTGTGCAAAGTGGGTGTAAAATGCTATGGTTCTGATGCGGCAGCTGTGATGGGGGTTCATGCCAGACAACACACAATAGGTTAGATTAGGTCAATTAACCTTATATGCTGCACTTGGAGGAGAGCCAAGGCTTAGTAAAGCCTAATGAAAGAAGTTCAGCTGGGAAGGAGCTGGTTGGGCCTGTATAAAGGGATGAAGCTGAGACCAGAAGAGGGCTGCAGGGGAAGTAGTCTGGGAGGTGGGAGTTTGAGCCGGCAAACCCATGGGGTGGGAAGATAGAAAAGGGAAGTAAAAAGGAGTCCAGGGAAATAGTGACAGGATCTGGGAGCAAGCAGACCATGTTGGTGGACATAAGGTCCCTGGGCTCCAATCTGGAGCGGTTGGTGGACCCAATTCCACAACCAAACACTGGGAAAGTGGCATGGAATTGGATGGAAGACTGCCTGGAACGGCATGCAGAGAGCTGATCCAGTGGAACGTTGATGCCCTGGAAAGGGAGGACTCTGCAGTGACGCGGCCAGAGGGCTGAGTCACAAAGAGAGAGCACTGCGAGCCCTGGACAGTGAGGTGGAGGGACGTGATATGAACAGCCACTGGAAGAGGCACATCAAACTTCAAACCAGCCACAAGGAGGTGCCCCAACAGAGAGTAGGATCCTGTTACAACTGCAATGACTGTGTAAGGTGCAGGTAGTGGGGAATTAAGCCGAGAAACACCATCAGTAGAGATAGCTGGACATTTTCTATCAGAATGTTTTTCCATCGAAAAATGCCACTTTGTTGAAATTGCAACATTCTGCAGAAACATTTCCTGAGCGCGTCAATTTCCTAATTGACCCCAGCTCCTGACACCTTGCTGGCCCAGCTCCAAGGTAACCCACCAGACAGACTGCCCCAGAGTTTCCATGCTTCCTAGGCTGCCCAGAGCTCCACAGCCTACCAGGTGTAAAGGAAATGTGATTTTGACTCTTGCAAAACAACCTTTTGGAATTCCTGGTCAATTTTTGAAGGAGTTTCGGGGGGCGGGGGGGGGTGTTGTTATTTTTAATTTGGAATTTCTCACAGAATGGGAATTCCAGTTCCTGGCGAGCTCTAGTTATCAGCTCATTATCATCTGCTTAATAAACAAAGCCTGTTTTAAAAGTATTAACAGAACCCTGTAGGGTTGATTCATCAATCTCTCAGGAACAGAAAATAACAGGGCCAGAACCTGTAATGGTGTAAGTCAGCACAGCTCCATTGAAGTCAGTGGAGATAGACTGACTTATAGCTGCCAGTGTTCTGGATCAGAATTTGAACATGGACATATTCAGTACACCTTATGTAATCCCAAATAACATTTTGTGTACCTTACTTATCAGCTTACAGATCTCTCTGGTATTTTGTATATGTTTTCTACGTGATATTGATATGATTTCCTATGTGATAGGTTTAATTCAATAGCCAACATATTTGATTCAAGAGCTGTCAACCCTGGTTTAGAGCAAGAATGATTTGATTTGACAAGTCATGTATCCAATGCAACAGGCAATATGTCTGATTCAGGAAGGAATGCATCTGTTTGATACTCATCTTCTCTTTTAGTAAAGCATGAATGTATTCTAACAGGCAGCATCTGTGTTTCAATGCCTCGTGAACCAATTTCTTTATGCACTGCATTTCAGCGCATGAAGTATGCATTTCCCAATAAACGGACATCTCCTACCACTCATGCGATTTCTTTGGCATGTCACGTATCTGCAGCATTTCTGAATCCAGGATAAAATCTCACCACATCTCAGGTGTGAACAGTACTGTGACTAACCTTTTAAAGGCAGACACCTAATAATCCAAGCAGAAAATGTGAGGGACAAGAGATAAAAAGAGAGGAGGAAGCTTCTATATCCTTTGCATTAGAGAATATGAAACAAAAGGGGAAAGGGAGGCCTGTAGATGCCGAAAGAATTAAAAAGACTGAAAAATGGAGGGGAAGGGAAGATTCCTTCCTTCTGAAGGAAGAGAGACATTCACAAGGAAGAAGGGAACAGTATTATTAAGTTTGACATTGGCATTTGTACACTTTTTTTTATTTCAAGATCTTAAGTGAGACATTAGGTATATACTATAGCCTATATTCATGGTACTTGCCAGCTGTAGAAAGAACAACTGTATTTTGTCTAAGCAGGAAAAATATCAGTTAACTTTGGTACAGTGGGCTTGTTTTAAAATAAGTACCCTTTGCTTTAGTTACTTTTCCTGGCATTTTAAGCCATATGTCTATCATCTTTGGTGTAAAATACTTCATCCCACGTTCCTTATTTACTCCTGTGTGCCGGCATTTTTGAATCCCTTACACCATTTTTAAAATGTCTATTTGATGCCTTTGAAGTCTCCTCTTTCCCAGTGAAATTATAAGCCTAACAACCTTAGCCTTTCCTCACAGCTTTGATTTTTGAGACCTGGGGCCAGTTTCTGCTTTCCCTTACACCAGTGTAAATGTGGAATAATTCCACTCACTTCAATACATATGGATATTCATCTGTGTTGAGCCATATCTTGAGCTGGTACAAATTGGTATAGCTTAATTGAAGATAGTAGGGCTGAGCGGTTTACACCAGAGGAGGATCTAGGCCATTATTTCTAGTGGGCCCATCACAGCAATGGATGGGGAGACAGATTGTTGTGGGTGGCACTCATGCTGCCCTGTGCACTGTGGAAGTGGACACAGATACACACTGCAGTGTGCAGTGTTTACATCAAGTTTTATTTATTTATTATACCAACCAAAAAATCTTCAGTGAAAAATAAGTTTTTGACCAAAAATAGATCCACACTTTAAATTAAACCAGTTTCCAATTTCCCATCTTCCTCTCACTGACAGATATTTTAATACTGCCGTACTTTTTTAATCTGCTGTGATTGGAAATGTTTGCCTATATTATGTGCAGGACAAAAAGGATTTTTCCTCATTCCTTCATGGATTACATTATTTTCCCAATTATGTTGTAGCTACTGTGCACAAGAGGACATTATAAGGAGTTAGGCAACATACATGTGTTAATTAGATAGGGGATGCACAAGCTAATTTTCCCTCAACTCCAGGGAGACCTTAAGATTATGATTATACAGCAGATGCAATCCACCATACTATACAAAGCACTTTAAAAAAACACTAGTTACATATCAGAATAGAATACTAGCAACAAAATTAGTTTCTTCAATTTAATTCAAGAAAATTTTAATAGCACCTGACTATTTACTGCAAAAGACATAAAAATTAAAGGGAATGCACAGAAGGCTGATGTTATAACAGAACTAAAGCTCTGATCCTGCTCCTATTAAAGGTCTTGATCCAGCAAAGCATTTAAGTACTTGCTTAACTTTAAGTATGTTAGTGAAAGGTGCTGAAGTACCTTGTTGAATCAGGGCAAAAGTTAACAGCAAAACTTCGGTGGGAGAATGATCTAGCTCTAGGTGGATCAGAAGTTTTGATCTATAAAGATCAGTTATAGAACATTAAGGTCCTGAATTGAGCCCTGTGCAGACATTGGTAATTGCATGTGCAAATCAGGTAAACACCCTTAAAAATAGGACAAGCTTGATCTACCGCAGGAGAAATGAATTAGGTGACCCAAGTCTCTTTTAATCTCTGTCTCCATGATAACCAATAGGGAAATGTTTCAAGTTTCACTGTATTCACAGTACAGTACAGATGGAAATTTTCCTAAATGTTAGTTCAATAACTACAGACAATGGCTTATTCTTATGAAAACTAAACTGTTAGTGGCCCGAAGATTAAAGGAAATAGATCTGTCACTCATACCTTTGCTATCGTGGCTCAAAAGAGCAGTGATATGAAATAAAAAACTTTCCCCTAAATATGGCCCTTTCATTAGAGATTTGTATGGAGTTATAAATTATCTATTATATTGTTGGGGGGGGAGTGAGTTGAAGGGTATAATGCATAACTGATCGTATACTTGACATTTCTTTTCTGTTAAAAGCCTTTTCCTCCATCCTTGAAATACCCCGTACATAATTAGCACACTTTCATTAAAATACTGTGTCCCCCGGCCTGAATTACACTGCATGTGCTTTACATCATGCTCCTTAATAGTGTTTTTAAGTAATACATCTTATCAATTAATATTCCAGAGTGATTCATACCGTTTCTAATATGCAGAAGCTGGGCAGAGTCTTTCAGATAAAAATATTTTCTGAAGAGATTCAAAATAATTGCTTTTTTAAATTGCTGATGGGGATTCTGCCACTCAACCAGCTAAGCCTGTAAATGTGCTTAAGAGATTAAACAAGGAAAACTGAGCTGGGCTGGTGGCTGGCCCCATTCCACGTGCCAAAGAGTTGTCACTAATCCAAATGTGACCAGACATCTTCAGTTTTGCCGTGGTTCATCCTAAGCAAAAGAGGTAAACTATGCAGAAGCTCCAGCTTACAACCATGCTTGGCATAGGCCTGTGCCTTCTCACATAGGCACTGAGGGATTCAGCCAACAAAGGATGTGCATGCCAGGAAGTGATCTCGTCATTTGGACATGCACGTTGTTGCAAACTGATCCAAATACCTACCATGCATTTTCTGCAGTACTATAACTTAGATCTATAAGCCAAGAGCCCAGCAGTGCCAAAAGTTCCCTTAGAAAATGTAAATCCTGAAAGAGAGTAACTACAACCTAACTGGTTTCAGAGTAATAGCCGTGTTAGAATGTATTCGCAAAAAGAAAAGGAGTACTTGTGGCACCTTAGAGACTAACCAATTTATTTGAGCATAAGCTTTCGTGAGCTACAGCTCACTTCATCGGATGCATACTGTGGAAAATACAGAAGATGTTTGTTTTTATACACACAAATCATGAAAAAATGGGTGTTTATCACTACAAAAGGTTTTCTCTCCCCCCACCAGCAGGAGAGTGGGGTGGGGGGAGAGAAAACCTTTTGTAGTTTTTGATGATTTGTGTGTATAAAAACAAACATCTTCTGTATTTTCCACAGTATGCATCCGATGAAGTGAGCTGTAGCTCACGAAAGCTTATGCTCAAATAAATTGATTAGTCTCTAAGGTGCCACAAGTACTCCTTTTCTTTTTACAACCTAACTGTCCCTTCACATGCATGTGAGGTTTTCAAACAAGATTTTTTTTTTAAATTATCCATTGTGCTCACACATTGTGCTCACACATTGTGCTGAAAACGTGTCCCCATATACAAAAGTTCTATAGTACACAGATAGCTAATTCAGGATCATTTATAAAATTACAAACTATTAGGCCAAGATTTTTAAAAATGGGTGCCTAACATTAATCTCTTATGTATACATGTAAGGCCAAGATTTTCAAAAGTGATTAGAGATTTTTGCATGCCTTGGTTTCTAGGTGCCCAACTTGAGACTGCTTAAAGGGGCCTGATTTTCAGAAAGTGCTGAACACCCACCCTCTGAAAACCAGGTATGTCCAGCAGCTGGGCATCCAGATAAGAAGGCACTAGTTGTTTCTGAAAGTCTTGTCCCAAGGTCCCTGAATAAATTATCTGATTTTCGAAAGTGCTTAGCGCCCTGAGCTCCCTTTGAGATCAGTGAAAGTGCTCAAGCACTTTTGAAATCAGGTCACTCGTATAGACACTTGCATATGTTTAGGAGTCTAATTTTAGGCTCCTATTTTCAAAATCTTGGCTGATATTTTCAAAGGAGACTAAGAGAGGTAGGTGCCCAAGTTCTACTTAACTCCCCTAGGCACCTCTGAAAATCCTAACCTCAGTCTCTAATGAAATTGTCTTATTCTCCGCTTTAAGAATAGCTTTACTTTGCAATATAACTTTGTTATATGCCTCTCACTTAGGGGATCCCTTCTCAATCAAGATGTAACTACAGAACCTCACAATTCTCCTACCTCTTAAAGCCGCTACAAAGAATATACTAAGCCCTCTGAAGGAACTGTGTCCCTGTTTTAGAAAGAGCAACACTTCTAAAGAAAATTCAGCGTATCCTCACTAGAAAAAGTGATGTACCAGATAAACGGGAAAGGTTAATAAAAACAACTAGGGGAAACAATGCAATAGCTGTATTAACAATCTAACAGGTTTTGGTTGTTGCTAAGTTGAGCCGTGAATTATCCTCTGCACATTGTAATGCAGAATTCTGTTGATAAATCAAGCATGATCAATGGTGGGAACAGAGATAATAATAAATAATAATAATAATAATACCTAGCTCTTATAGAGCTGACCCTTTCAGAGCTATGAATCATTAGAAATGGAACATTTGAAAAATGGCAGTGTGCTGAATTTTGTGAATAACTGATTCCTCATCTGATCTTCCCATTCTTGATAACATACTCAAATTCTATCGGAGAGACAACATGCACCATAACACCAGCAAAAAAAAAAAAAAACAGAAGAATTTATCATCAGCATTACAATCACATGACATACACTTTCCAGTCTCTAACATAATTTAGTGAACACTGCCCTACTGCACTATATAAATCCTAGCTTTGAAGAAAATACATTTGGCAATAAAATTATCCTCACTCTCCATCCAGAGGTATCATATAAATATTGGATAATAACTGAAACAGCCCACAGAGAAGCAAAGGTATAAGCCTCAGATCTCTCTGGATAGCTAGTTTGTCCTTATAACAACATTCATCAGAGTAAGATAATATTGATTTTTCTGTTGGAAAAGAAAAATAACTTGTTTCTGTATAGACTGAAATCCCAGATCTGGTATTATACTGTACATCGTGCTTTTAATATTGACCATTTAAAATTTGGTCAAACTAAATAAAGAATATGTACAAAAATGTCAAGATGAAAAATTCTATTTATATATTAAAAATCCAGCTCACTGTTACCTCCAATGGAATTAAATTGCTAATTTCATTCTTGAGAAATTTTAGCTAGTGTATATTGCTGTTCTCCTAAATTGATCACATCTCTTTTTATTGAGCATACAAGAATACAACGGAGAATCAGAATGTGGGGAGAAATGCTAGAATCCCAAGAAACACACATTGAAAAAAGAAGCAACGCTGCCTTCTTTGTTTGAGTAACTGCACTGAAACCAGTCGAGTTATGCCAGCAAAAACTTTGGCAAAAAATGTCTACCTTTAACAGAAAATTACATGAAATTTCCAAATTTGGGCCAAGATTTTCAAAAGCAACTAGTGACTGAGTGCCCCAATTTTACTCAGCTCCCTTCCAGGGGTCTGATTTTCAGAGATTTGGGTGTTCCCCACTTTTTGAAAGTCCTCTCCTGTTGGGGAGCCAAAAATCAGGGTATCCAAAATCACAAGTCATTTTTGGCCTTTGCCTAAGAGTGGTGCAATCTCGTTCCATAAATGTTGTTATAATAGCTAACAATACATAAGAAATCTCATCAACATAACATTCTGAAATCATGTTGTTTGGGCCACTGACTCTCTTTTTGCTCCATCCCCTTGACCGGCTCCCTGCCAGCTTCACCCTCTTGACTGCTGGAAATATAGGATTTAATGCTGGCAGCTAGAGTCACTTGAGCCACGATTTCAGCCCAGCTCCCCTCCTTTTTCCTGGACTAACTACAGGAGATATTGTGGGCTTGGAAAAGTTTCTAGTATCAAAGCAGATTATGAAAAATACTTTTTCCCCCTGTTTTTGTTATGGATAGTATTTTAGGTGTCAGGGCTATTAAGAGTGCAACGGAAAACTGACTTCCGTCATATTAATAGGCTTCCAGAGGATTTGTGGCCCTTTCCTTCTCCAGTTTGTTCAGCTATGGATCTATTAGGAACTACATGTTCACAGCATTCCTTTGGGTGTCACCTTCTTTCAGTAACCACAGCCCCTAAAAAGAGGATATCCCCAGCAGAGCCCTGCTAGCCACAATCCTAGGTGATTTCTCACTGATTGGACTGGACAGAATAGATGAGGAGCCTGAGATAAGGGTTTTCCCATTGGGGTTAAGCCCTTTTCTTCCGAACAGCTTAGTCACTTAAGTAGGTCAGGGTAAGCCAGTTCAGAAATTACTCTGACATCTCTTCGACCTTGTCCTGCAACTCCTTGCATAGCAGGCGGCATGGAGGGAGTGCAAGGGTGTTGCACCTTATGGGCCCAACCCTGGAAGATGCTGAGCACTCCTGTGAGCTGTTGGATGCACTCAGTTCCCACTGGCTTCAATGGCTCTGAGGGCACTCGACAGTGCCTTGCAGGAACGAGCCCTTTCTCATGTGCAAGTGGAGGCTACAGGCAGACATATATACGGTTTAATCACTTGTGCTGTGCACAGCAGGGAGCACAGACCTGAGCAGACCACAAGTACACAAGCAAGACAAGGTAGACTATTAGACTGTTATGGTAAATAGCATCCCAGTGGGGAGTCACTATAGTGCAATTCTGAGTAGGAACGTAGAGCACTTTCAGATGGTGCTTGATGAGAAAGAACAGCATATGCAAAGGAAAGCATAAAGCCTAAATGTTGCACTGTCCTGGTTCTCTCTCTAGATGTAGGGGGAGATTTCTGAAGGCACGAAGAGAGGTTAGATGCCTGCCTCACACTTTCATTTGTGCCTTTGAAAATCTCCCCCCCAGAGCCCTTTATGGAGTGGAAGTAAAGGCTAAGGCCTGATTCAGAGTCCATTGAAATCAGTCTTTCCAATTATTTCATTAGCCTTTGGATCAGGGCCTAAGCCTTTTGCATGCCCACTCCCTTCATCTCAAAGGGTAAAAGAGGAGCAGTGTGCAAGCTGAAACCAGGCACAGCTGGGGAGGCATGAGTTTAAGTACACTCTTTAACTTCCCAATGAGGGGCTTAACTATGCAGTCTCTTCAGAATACGTCTACACTGCACCCTGGCCTGTGACTGCAGAGGTGTGACTTTGAGTTGGCTAGCTCAAGTAACAATAGCAGGGAAGTGCAGCAGGATGGGCTGTACAAGATCATTGGGACCCTGGGTATGTTCTCAAGCAGCTTGCCCGCTCTGCCACGGCTTCACTGCTATTATTGTTCAAGCTAGCTAGATCGAAGCTCGCTTGGGTATGTCTACTCATGCTGCAATCACTCCTCTGACTGCAGTGTAGACATACCCTTTGACTCACTGCTGCTACCAGCGGGAGTAACTTGGCATCCATGTAGCATCACTCATATAAACACAGGTTTCAGTTGTTCTGCGCTCCCTAGTTGACTCATCACCTTTTAGCTGGCACTTCTACATATGACAGGTTTCAGAGTATGTTCGGCACTTCTACGTACGTTTCACACCTACACTGGGCAGGATCAAACTCTTCATAGTTTAATCGAGAAACTGGACAGAACTCTGCCAAACACTGCAAAATTAGAGAACCAACTACAGGCTGGGTATAAAACTGTTCTCACTGAATCAGGATCTTATTAAAAATAGAAGCATACACTCAAAACCAAGGAGCAGTTCATTGGTTAGAGAAAAGGTAATCAGTCACTCACAAACAAATTCTGTAGTTGTAACACTTGTTTATTGGCACTAAGAGGAGGAGGTCTGGAGGGTTATGAACCTGTGGAAACTCTGGGGGATTTAGCTGAACAAATTTTAGAAACAAAATTGAATCCATCTTTAATTACAGACTCTGCTTTTCAGCTGCCTACTTTTCGTTCTTTGACGGATACTGACAATGTTTTGATAATTGTTCTACAGTGAGCATGCTAAGCGTTCTGAGTGGCACATAACAAACAGCTCAAAAGAACTGAGGTTTGACTGCACTCCCAACATGCTACATCCCTTTTTTGTCCAGAATCTGCTCTCTTCTCCAGATCTGGAGTTCTTCCCCACGCTCACCTTTCCCCAGATTGCCTGGCTCCTCTTTCTACTGCTCTGCCCGGTTTCCCTTCTGACATGGCTCCAACTCACTTTTGTTAAAATCCTAAGTACAAGTGCCACAACCACACTGAACCTGCTGGTTTCAGAAACACTGCCCTCCCCACCCCAGCCACCCCTGACCTCCTCCTTCAAATCTTTATCCCTGAATTAAAAGAAAAATCCATGCAGAGAGAGAAACATTCTGGGTTAAATTCTGGCTCTGTTGCAATCAATGGGAGTTTTGCCATTGATTTCAATGGAACCAAGATTTGACCCTCCTTTTCCAAAAAAATTCTTTAGTGGACCTTATGCCTCCACATCATGGCCCTTTATTGCCAATCTTCTGAGTCATCCAGTCCTCTCAGGTTTCTAATGTTATGCAAGTGGATGTATTACATGAGTCACAAACTCAAGATAGGCCCTTTGGAGTCTTTCCATTGACTGCAATGGCTTTGGACCAAGCTCATTGTGTGCTCATATATATGTCATTTGAGTATGTGTTCCAACCTCACACTACATTAGAGGAAGTAGGTAATGTTCAGAAAAGATGGTACATAGGCTAGTATGTTTGGAACATTTCCATAAGGCCAAATCATGCATCCCTTACTCAAAATTAACCCCAAATAAAACTCATTGACTGAAGAACCCTTCTGAAGAGTCTTCTCCATGAACAGCATAGAGAAGCTGGGGTCTAATTTGCCAATAAAATAATAAGTTTGTAAAAACTAGGCATATGAACTATAGAAGGAATTTGTTTATTACTAAGGCCTTAAAACTAATGAATGGTTACTACATAAACAACATTTTACTTAAATACATGTTATTTATTTGTATTACTTCATGTGGACAATATTTCTCAGTTGTGAATATAAAAATAATCAGTCTTACTATTCTAGTTACCTTCATCTGAAATGGGTGCTGGTCTTTGACATTATGTGTATCAGTGGAGCTATGCCAATTTAAATAATGGTAAATAATGAAGAGGACTGGTCACTGATTCAGAGCGATTTAGATCATTTGGTAAACTGGACACAAGCAAACACTATGTGTTCTAATATGGCTAAATGTAAATGTATGCATCAGAGAACAAAGACTGTAGGCCATACTTACAGGATGGGGGACCCTATACTGGGAAGAAGTGACTCTGAAAAAGATTTGGGGGTCATGGTGGATAATCAGCTGCCTGAACATGGAGTTCCCAGTGCAACACTGTGGCCAAAAGAGCTAATGAGATCCTGGGATGCATAAACAGGGGAATCTTGAGTAGGTGTGGAGAGGTTATTTTACCTCGCTATTTGGCACTGGTGCAACCACGGCTGGAATCCTGTGTCCAGTTTTGGTGCCTGCAATTCAAGAAGAATGTTGGTAAATTGGAGAGGATTCAAAGAAGAGCCACTAGAATGAGTAAAGGATTAGAAAAGTTGCCCTATAAGGATAGACTCAAGGAGCTCAATCTGTTTAGTTTAACAAAGAGAAGGTTAAGGGGTGACTTGATTAGGTCTAGAAGCACCTAACATGGGGAACAAATATTTCACAAGGGGCTCTTCAGTCTAGCAGAGAAAGGTATAACATGATTCAATGGCTGGAAGTTGAAGTAAGACAAATTCAGACCAGAAATGAGGCATAGTTTTTTTAATAGTAAGACCAATTAACCCCTGGTGGACTTTCAGTCACAGAATTTTTCAATCACGATTGGATGTTTTTCTAAAATATAGGGTCTAGGAATTATTTTGGGGAAGTTCTATGGCCTGTGCTATACAGGAGGTCAGACTAAATGACCATTTTAGTCCCTTCTGACCTCAGAATCTATTAAAGCAGCTGAGGATCTAGCCCATATATATATACATTATGATACAATTTTTATTTACATGATCACTTTCTATTTTTTCCATAGAACCTGTCCTATTCAGTGCATAGGCTGAATCTGCTCTGGGGAGGAATCAGGGTTGTGTTGTTAAGGCGATGTTGTCTGTAGGACCCCAGCCTCATTTGCTGCAGAAGTTGGAAGGTGTTTAGCAAATGAAACAGGAGACTGCAGGAAGAGAAAGTAGGGTCCCACAGTTAAGACAGTTGAATGTCACTCTGGATAAATAGATTCTATCCCTATCTCTGCCACAGAGTTCTATGTGATACTGGACAAGTCACTTCACCCAGGAGGTCACTAATTGTGTGATCTTCTCTTTCTAGGTGCCTGACTTGAGACCCTGGGGTCTAATTTTCAGAAGTGCTGAGCACTTACAGCTGCAATTGGAAGCAATCATTGCTGTGGTTTGAATACAAAGTGCTATATAATGCTGAGGGCCCTACCAAATGCGTGGCCATGAAAAACACATCATGGACCGTGAAATCTGGTCTCCCTCCATGAATACTGGTTTTTTGTGTGCTTTTACCCTGATCTATACAGATTTCATGGGGGAGGCCAGCGTTTCTCAAATTGGGGATTCTGACCCAAAAGGGAGTTGCAGGGGGGTCAGAAGGTTATTTTCGGGGGGTCACGGTATTGCCACCCTCACTTCTGCATTGCCTTCAGAGCTGGGTGGCCAGAGAGTGGTGGCTGTTGGCCAGGCGCCCAGCTCTGACGGCAGTGCCCTGCCAGCAGGAGCACCGAAGTAAGGGTGGCAATACCATACCATGCACCCTTACTTCTGCGCTGCTGTTTTCAGAGCTGGGCGGCTGCTGACTGAGGGCCCAGTTCTGCAGGCAGCAGTGCAGAAGTAAGGGTGGCAATACCATACCGTGCCATCCTTACTTCTGCGCTGTGCTGCTGCTGTACCGCAATCCCCCCTACAATAACCTTCGATTCCCCCCCCCCCACACACACACACACACAACTCCTTTTGGGGTCAGGACCCCTACAATTACAACTCTGTGAAATTTCAGATTTAAATAGCCAAAATCATGAAATTTATGATTTTTAAAATCCTGTGACCGTGAAATTGACTAAAATGGACCATGAATTTGGTAGGGCCCTAATAATGCTAAATGCTCTGGAATATTATGTCCTAAGTGTCTCACATTGGGCACCCATAATTAGTGGATACTTTTGATCTCAATCTCTCTGTGCCTCAGCTCCCCAGCTGTAAAATGGAGAGGATACCTACTCATCTCAGAGGGGTATTCTGAAAATAAATTCATGACGGTTTGTGAAGCACTCAGACAGTATAGTGATGCGCAGGAAGAAATTAAAAATTCTGTCTTCAGAGCAGGGTTTGGACAGTGTGCTGTAAACAAGGCCTACAGCTACACGTTGAACACTGAGGATAAGACTAAATATCGAATAGCGGCTCATTAAGTGAGCAGTGTCCAACTAGTGCACTGAAGGGGTAGGGGGGTCCTGTAGAAAAAAAAATAGTATGTAATCATGTCATTAAAGCCTGTATCATGATGCATGTGCACAAAGAAGCAGAATGAACAGACAATTCTGGGCGTTCTGAACTTTTGAGTGCTTGACTTTGCAACTTGAATAACGTGCCTTAGCTTTGTGGATGGATGAATGGACACTCTATCTTTACCATTATGTCTTTGCCTGTGTCACACTTCATTCTTAAAGGAGATTAGCTATTTAGTTCTACCCTCTCGGGAATCTCATGGTGAAATGAATGAAGTGTCAAAAACAGTTACAGTTACTGACTCTGTGAGGATGCCTGAGAGAAAAACACAGACAGCAGTTTTCATCAATAACTGCTGCTGGAGGTTTTGGAAATATTCCATGCACCCCTAAAGGTAGTCTTAAAGAAGCCTTTTAATTAACCATTTACCTACGGTGTGTTGCCTGGGGCTTTAAGCAGATAACGTTACAGCTGCTTTGGTATCAGTTTGTAACTAGTCAGTGCAAGCCGCCTAGTGAGGCTGTATGCTCATTCTTTGATTTCTGTTAAGAAAGTACAAGCTGCATTGGGGTAAAAAGCGACACACAGAATTGTCTCAGCCACCTGTGAAATTGACAGCCACTGGGAGACCTCAGGGTACCTCTTATCGCTGTCACAATGCAAATAGGTCTTGTTTTAAATGAACCTTTTATTGGTCGTGCAACAGAAGAATCCTCTTACCCTGATCTCTAACAAAGGGAAAGCAGAAGGTACTCCCTGTTAGTGTGCTTAAAATACAATACACAGCGTTGGTGCCTAATAACAAAACAACATGCCTGTGAAAGCTGCTAAGTGAATAGTGCTTTGTTCGTACTGAAAAGGATTGAAATGTTTGCTAGTGTCTGTCTGGATACCTCATGTTACATTACCATAGATTATGTCAGTCAGGGAAGCTGTCACATCACATTGGAGGTGCCTTTATAACAGCAGCACCACTGCAGCAGAACTGAGCCAAAGCTGTACACCTGCATAGGGCACAAAATGTTCCCTTACCCTTCCCTAGGAACACTTTCATTTGGGGGTGGCAGAAGAAAAGGCGTTTGAAACATTGCTCTTGGCTTGGTTTTCGCCTGCAGCTTTGGCACAGTACCTGCACGTCCTTTGGGACTGACCCTACTGTCATTGACAACTTTCACTGACGAGTGTAAATGCTTGCTGACCAGGTATGCATGCCCATTACTATCCATGTTGGGCTCCCATATGTGGCTTTTTTGCAGACCAACCTTGTAGGTTATAACACAGGAGGCGCATAGGATGCAACATGAAATTCCAGCCCTAAATGAGGGGAGAGGGTTGAGAATAGTGTCAGTTATGAGTAATCCAATTCCAGTTGCATGGAATCTGATCTCTCTGGATTATTGTCAAGACTGTATTTTAATATTGGGGCAAAGCAAATAGTAGTTTAATCTGGGGCTAAATCAATGCTTGTTCCTTAGTGGGGCAACTCCAGTATTGCATTGTGGTGATCAATGGGCAAGTCTGATGAGATTCTGTGGTGTTGGCTTGAGTGCTAGATGTTCATGTAAAAAAGGAGGAAAGTCTCCTTTCAAGTATAACTAGGGTTGAAATGATTTGATTTTTATAGGTAAATGTTGGTAAACGTCACTTTACCTGTACAAACAGAAACAGACAAAAATAGTTCCATCCAGAATCATCTAAGTTTACATAGAGACAAAGTAAGAAAAATGCTGCTTGAGAATTTATTAACCAAAATCCTGTGATTTAGGCTTTTGAATTAGGCTGGTCAAAACTGGACTAGTGCATGAATAGTTTTTTTAAAAAGCTATAATTTGTGGATTTAAGGATATTTACTTTGTATGTTTTGGCATGTGATGTTGCCAACTTGTGTTAATAGTTTATATCTCCATATCTACTGTCATTTAACAAGTGTCTGATTCTCCCACAATTTCAAGCAACTGAACATTTAAATTGATTTAAAAAAAAGTTTATCCAGTAATTTTGCATAACTGAACATTTAAAAATCAATACCAATAAAAAATGCTAAAAAATAAACAAACATCGAATTCTGCCTAGGGATTTCCCAGGGGACATTCTGCATGGTGAAAGTCACTGCTAGTTGAAACCTGTTTGTTCTGAGTAGTTGTCAATCCATTACTAAAAACCGTCATAAGAGAACATTGAAATTATTTCTCCCTACCATCAATAAAGATAATGCCTATTGCCCACCTCATGATTAATCCATCTTTAATGGCTGTGTACAATTGTGTAATGGAAAATTATAAAACCAAAGACAGAGAAATAGAAGAGGATAAAGAAAATTAGGTTGTGACCAAAAAAAGGCAAACCAGTCGCTCTGGGGTAATGCTAATTTCCGGGAGTTTTTGGTTTGGTTTGTTTGTTTTAAGGGTTTCCTTAATTTGCAGCTAGTAGAACAGCATCCTGTCTCTGCTCACCAGTGCATACAATCCTTCTTATTATGATAAATATCTCCCTATTCCATGTAACTGAACTATCCTTTCATAACCATTAGCCACTCATTGACCCCCATCCAATGTAGTTTCACCCTTGGATGGCTGTTCTTTCCTACAGCATTGCTGTAAACGGACTGTGTCCCTTCCTTGGCCTCAGCAAGAGGATACAGACTCCATGCATCCGATGAAGTGGGTTCTAGCCTGTCAAGATTCCTTCCCCACTCTGAACTCTAGGGTACAGATGTGGGGACCAGCATGAAAGACCCCCTAAGCTTATTCTTACCAGCTTAGGTTAAAAACTTCCCCAAGGTACAAACTTTGCCTTGTCCTTGAACAGTATGCTGCCACCATCAAGCGTTTTAAACAAAAAACAGGGAAAGAGACCGCTTGGAGACATCTTCCCCCAAAATATCCTCCCCAAGCCCTACATCCCCTTTCCTGGGGAAGGCTTGATAATAATCCTCACCAACTGGTACAAGTGAACACAGACCCAAACCCTTGGATCTTAAGAAAATGAAAAATCAATCAGGTTCTTAAAAGAAGAATTTTATTTAAAGAAAAGGTAAAAGAATCACCTCTGTAAAATCAGGATGGTAAATACTTTACAGGGTAATCAGATTCAAAACATAGAGAATCCCTCTAGGCAAAACCTTAAGTTACAAAGAGACACAAAAACAAGAATATACATTCCCTCCAGCACAGCTTATTTTACAAGCCATTAAACAAAAGAAAATCTAATGCATTTTCTAGCTAGACTACTTACTAACTTCACAGGAGTTGTAAAGCTTGCATTCCTGATCTGTTCCCAGCAAAAGCATCACACAGACAGCCCAAACCCTTTGTTTCCCTGCCCTCCTCCAGATTTGAAAGACTCTTGTCCCCTCATTGGGCATTTTGGGTCAGGTGCCAGTGGGGTTACCTCAGCTTCTTAACCCTTTACAGGTGAAAGGATTTTGCCTCTGGCCAGGAGGGATTTTATAGCACTGTATACAGAAAGGTGGTTACCCTTCCCTTTATATTTATGACATAGCCCATAAAAGCTTATGCCCAAATAAATCCAGTACAAACTTCTTTTCCAAACTCAGCAGTTCCTATGGTTTCAGTCCTTGTTCCCACATCCACAGAGACACCTTTGCCCCTTAATATCCTGGTTGAAACTAACGGGACCCACATGTTTGCATTATTCGGTAGTCATTACCCTGCAAGCTTTTACCACCTGAGTCAAGGGTGAGTCAACAGAAGAGCCTTGAGCTCCTCTACAAGGTGTTAGGCTACAAATGTATTAACTGGCTGCAGATGTACGAACGTATGGGCTAGATGGGCCAAGGCCCAGGGGAAAATCCAGTAGCCAAAAGAGAAACAAAGAGACTTTCTCATAAAATGTTTCCATTTTTTTGTTTTGATTCTGCCATGTGTTTCCCTACAGCTCACGAATACTCCCACCACTTGGATGCAGCTTCCAATACATTCCTGTTTTTCCTTAAAATTGTTCCCACTGAAAAATTTAGCCCCAATATCCTAGACAGTCTGCAGGGAGGTACCGTGAGGGCAATTATTTGACTTCCTGATTTTAGCTGGAGCAGCCCTGGGGACAGTATTTTTAGTCAGCAGAAAAAAAAATGAATCCATGAGCAATTCATAAAAACACAGAGAGCCAAAGATAAAACACTCATTCCTTTCCACAAGAAAATAAAATCTTATACCTCTGCTCACAGAATGACATTTTTTTTCATACAGTGGCTACAGCTCAAGTTTTATAATAAAAAAGTGTTAACACTTTAAATGATCTTTTTAAATTTAGATTAAATAAGGCAGTTAATGAAGAGAGAATGTTCATGGCGGCAGGGTATATCAGGCAATAAATGCTTTTCGCAGGTGATTAAGAACTGAGGTTTTTTATGACACTGCAAGGCATTTATTGCAAGTGTATACTCCTGAGCAATGCATATCATTCCTATTTATTAATTTACATGATACAATGATGTAGGACACCACAACTTCAAAAAAATTGTTTGGTTTAAAAAAACGTTGCTTCTCTTTCTTGGTGAGAGGACGGCTGGACATCTAGCTAAGGCATTGGACTGGGGCTCAGGATTACACCTGGTGGGGAATTGGAAGTCCTGGCCAAGGAAAATTCAACATTTCAAAATGTGTGTTCATTCCAAATCGGAAGAAAAAGTCAATTTTTTCCCCCACAGAATGGAAATTCTGTAAAATTTCGATTTGGAAACATGGAATGTTTTGATAATGTCAAACCACAATAATATAAAATAGTACATAGATTGCCTATATAAATGATATTAAATAATATAAATTTAAATAAAATGTCTCAACATTATCAAAATGCAACGAGAGTCAAAGGACGCCTTTCTTTAAAAAAAAAAAATTGTCAAAGTCAACATATTCCCACAAAACATTTTGTTTTCCACAAAACTCCACCTTCCATCAGAAAACGGGTGTGACGTTTCCCGGGAGTTATCTGGACCAGTGATCTGCTAGGTCACTCCAATCCTTGACTCTGGGAGCCAGCTTTATCTTGCTCTGCTGTGAGAACCCAACTCCTGGGCTGTTCACACACAGCCTCTAGAATGTAAGCTGCTTGGATTGTGCAACCGAATGACACTAGCCAATATCTCCAGTCCCAGACACAATCCTAGGAACCCCCGTCTTCCAGTGTCCAGTTATGCCCGCTGGACGCTGCAAGCTTATATGAGTTCATCAGTTTAACAAAGAAATTGATATGTACCAGGTTTGCTATCTCAAGGGGAGCCTCTGACACACTTCAAATCAAACTCACTGCTTCAGGTAGAACAAACAGATTTATTAATTACAAAGATAAATTTTAAGTGATTATAAGTCAAAGCATAACAAGTCAGATTTGGTCAAATGAAATAAAAGCAAAACGCATTCTAAGCTGATCTTAACACTTTCAGTGCCCTTACAAACGTAGATGCCTCTCACCAGAGGCTGGCTGGTTGCCCTTCATCCAGGCTCTCCCCTTTGATCAATGCTTCAGTCGCTTGGTGATGGTGTTTGTAGATGGAGGTGGGAGAGAGAAGATCATCTCTCCCTTTTATCATGATCTTTCTTCCCTCTTGGCTTTGCTCCCCACCGCCCCAGGTCAGGTGAGCATTACCTCATCGTAATCCTGACTGACCAAGGGAAGGGGCTGACTCACTCGAGAGACCAACAGATCTTTTGTTGCTGCCTAGGCCAGCGTCCTTTGTTCCTGTGAGGCTGGGCTGGGTTTGTCCCATACATGCCCTGATGAGGTATGAACTGCCCCTCTGTTCCTGGAGAGTTTTGCCTGGGCTTGTTTTAAGCCATGATGACACATTTTCAGCCTCATAACTATATACATGAAATTACAACCTATAACATTGCTATAACAACAATGCTCAGTGCATCATGAGCCTTCCAAAGACACCTGACAAGACAAACTTTGCATTGGATACCGTACAATCATATTATAAGGATGAACCTGGGGGTGCAATGTGTTCCCCCGAGGTACAGAACGTCACAACGGGTCCATCCAAAAATGTTGACCAGCTCTGCCCAGGAGATTTGGAAACAATTTCCAGCTTGGCTCTGCTACAGACTGCCTGTGGAAGCCTGGATAAATCTCTTAATCTCGCTGGTCCACAAGTCTGCTCTGTACAATAGCGATAACAGTACATCCTTTCTCCCACCTTTTGTCCATCTTGTCTGTTTTGATTGTAAGCTCTCTGGAACAGGGACAGTCTTATGTTGGGGGTTTGTACAGCATCTCCAATGGGGACTCGAGCTGGTTGGGGATTTTCTAACAAAGCGAAGTTTTTCCAGAAAATGCCAGTTCACTGAACTTGAAATGTTTTGCAGAAACACACTGGGTTTGACAAAGCTTCCCACAAACCACAGGCAGGGGTCTGGCAGAACCCTGTCTTCCAAGAAGGTTTCCATCAGAAACCCTGTCTGGTTCCATGCAAGCTCATCTGGTAGGCTGCTGGGGACCCAGGGCTTCCAGAGTTGCTCTGGGGCATCTCTACAATGTGGACTGCCCCAGGACTGAGGACCCCAGATCTCCCAGGTTCCCTGACGCAGAGCTGAGAGCCTGAAAGACCTGAGATCGTCTTTCAGAGTTGGCCGCTTTGGAGCAGCCCTGCCATAAGGACTGTCTCAGGGTCAGGGAGCTAAGAACTTCCAGCTCCAGAGAACCCCGCCGCAAATCAAGTTAATTTAACTCAACAGAAGGTGGGGTCCCAGGGAGCATTTTCATGTCACAAACACAGTGGTTTCAGTATTTCCCAAACCAAAATGTAATGGAACTTCTAGTGCATGGGAATTTTCAAAAAATGTGATTTCCGTCCCAATAGGAATGAAGCTAAATTTGAAATATCTAAATTTCCCATGAACCAGAAATTCTGAGTTTCAGACCAGTTCTCATGGGTCCTCCATCTTGGCTGGGGCCTGCTTGCATATATAATTAATAATAATAATATGTGTTGGAAAGTTGTTTGCTGCTGTCATATTTTGTAACATCAATTATGATGCCACAGTGGGGATAGGGATCAGCCCTGGTTTTGGAGATATTTAAAGGGCCTGGTTTTGAAAAGCTGTTTACAAAATGTGCATATGATTGTGAGCCTAGATACTGAGTTTGTGCACCCAACAGGCTAACAGGGTGCCTGACTAGCCATCGGTATATGCATTTACCCACTTGTTAGGCACAAAATGTTTCCAAGTTTTCTTTGCACAGATGTGTTTTGGTTTGTTTTACCTATTGGGTAATACTGAGTGAGAATAGAATATCACTGTCAACCAGCTAGGCTAAAAGCAGCAAAATTAAAGGTAATGAGACTGGTGAGCGACAATAAGCACAGGGATTATCGTCTGAATGGAAGCACATTACAGAACAGTAAGAGGCAGTGAGAACTGGCTATAATTCTGGATAATGCACTTATACCACCTGCAGATTGTTTAGTACTCATTAAGCAAGAGACAAACAAGGACTTGCAATAGAATTGCAGGGGCATACAGATGGTACCTGGGACCTCATTTGGAAGAGTAGGAGCACGTTTAATCACCACCCCCTGGGGCTTGTTCTAAAGTCCACTGAAATCAATGGGAAGGCTTCCATTCCCTATAACGGACTTTGGATGAAGCCCAGATTAGGACATTGCAGAGATCAGAAAGGCAGAGGGCAACCGTAATTTCTTGAGGCTTCTAGGTGTTGAGCTATGAGGATGGATTGGTTAAGCTTGGATTCTGTAGCTTACCATAAAGGAGACAGAGGAGTACCAAGTGGGACCCAGTGTTGTTTTGTGCCCCAGGATCAACACTGCAGCAAACAAGACGAGAAGGAGAACCAGTTGTCCCTTCACCATCCTTCGCTTCAAAATTAACTATTTGAAAAACAAGAAAAATGTGTGTAGCTCAAGCAAAATATACAGGGTAAAAGCTGATGGACAGGTCACAGTTTACCCTCTAATGGATGAAATTCACTCCCCCTGCCTAAAACCCAAGTACTGGGATGGAGTGTTGGAAAAGCTACAGAGGTGAAATTCACATAGCTCTAGCACAGGACCAGGGTGCCGGGCTGCCATGCAGACCCTCCCTACAACTACTGCAGCCGATGAGCGTGGTTGCAGATCCTGGACTCTCCCCAGGCCTGCCCTGCACCTGAGACCAGCCCCAGCCTGCCCCCAATGTGACTCTACATAGGGCAGGATGGACGCCAGTTCCATCTAACATAGGGGAATGCACAAACCTTAAGGCCACTCAGCTGGTTGATGCCCAGAGTCACTTTTAAGTGGGGTTAAATAATGGAGATTTTGGCACCAACTCTTCACGCTAGGGGTGAATTTCACCCTAATGTGTATTTTCCTTCTAAAGTGGGGACCAAACAGGAGGTTTAGGTTTAAATTTTTTCAGATCAAAAATTAAAGGACTTGGAGGGTCTCAAAGGACAGATATTCCAAGATGCTGTTCTCTTTGGATCATCACCCAAAGTCTATCCAGGTCTTTTGTGTCTGCAAAACTGGGCTGGATTATGGTCCTTCCAGTCACAGGTGAAATAACACAAGGAGAGCCTCTTTGACACTGCAACTACCAATCCCGATAAAAAACAGGCAGTGATTAAAATACTTATCTAAGCATTCCAGAGACTCAGAAAAGGTTTGGTCTGAGTTTAGTTCTATAATTGGCTAAGGATTGGCAGTGGGAGGAGCCATTTTATCTGAACAGGATCACCTGTCCTTAGTCTCATTGCTTAGTTATTTACCTCACTAAACTGTCTGGAATAATTTTGCATGATTGACAGTCTTCACTCGGGCTGTAATGAATCCATGCTCTACAAAGAGCAGCTCCATTTTTTTCTATGACTCACACACAAACCCACACATTCAGGGTGCAGGACTAGAACCCTTGCTCCAAAGAAACAAGCTTCTAACAGCTGGCCTAAAGAACATCATCTTTTACAGGCAGGCAGTAGCAGCAGCAGGCCCCTTATCCGCACTGTGAGCCAGCCAGTAGGTGGCAACATGTCTTGCTCACTCTCACAATCTGTAAGTGGCAAGGAGAAGCCCAGTACTGCAAAGATAATGGTTCTGCAGCCCAGAGCTGGAATACACTGGTAGAGAACGACGGGAATTTACGGTCTGTTAGCAAGTTACAGGTGATTGCTTATCTTAGGCAGTAGAATCATTTTAAAATTTAAGGACAAAAGATTACCCTACAGCTAAAGGGTACAGCTCTCCACTCACTGAAGTGTTACACCAATGTAACTACATACATTTTCCTTTTTACACCAATGCAGAAGAGAGCTAGGTCTGGCTCACAGCAACTGAAACCCTTCACATATGCACTGTTTTTTAACAGTCTCAAAGCTTTTTAAAACATTCTTTTTCCGTAGGCCCCCGACCATCTTCATTTCGCTCAACTCCATTCTCACATGGAGCCTACAAGTCGCATGTTTAGAATCCTAGAGAAAGGCTCAAAGCTTAATGTGGGAAGAAGTGCAGAAAAGTGTGTTTTGTCTCTTGATTATTCAAATACATATGAATTACCAGAAAATTGCTACGTAATATCTTCTCTGAACAGAGACTTTAATCTGGAGACAATACTCGGAGCTCAGCATTTCACACCTCCAAACAGATATGCCTCCGGCTATCCTTTTATTTTTCATGCCATGGCTTTGAAATGTTGCATTCAAGAGAATGTATTTTCTTCAAATCATGTATACGTGCATGTTTATGAAATCATTACCGTGGCTGTAAGTCCATAAAAAATCACTGTGGCCTGCAATGCCACATGTGCGTCCAGCAATTACATGAAAAATTCACCCTGAAAATTTTCTACTAGTGGCGAGGGTGGGGAGAGGGGGAGAAGAGAAGAAACCATGCTGTGGAAGTTGTGTTATCACTCAAGACCACAGAATTTGTTTCCTATTTGAATAAATGCAGCTCATGTCGTGCTCAGAAAAGATGACTGATGATGACAACCAATAGCTTAAAATACCTGAACTACAGCGGGGGGTGGGAAAAGTATAGGAAACAAGTGGAACTGGCAGCGCATACAACTCCAAAGTGCATTCCTCCTCTAGTATGATTTTCTATGCTGCAGTGTTCTTTCAATTATTTCTTCCCTCTCTTCCTCTCTGCAAAGAAAATTGGCAGAAAAAGTTGCCTGCAGGAGAGAAGAGGGGTATTTTTATCAGCCTATGACTAAATTAAAAATCCTTTATCTGAAATTCAGTAGAGGATTGGCCTAAATTAAATCCAATCTCCACTTAGCTTCCAGGCTGTATTAAAGTATCTTATGAACTGGAATTTTTAATTTAATTTCTTTTATTTTTAGTTTAGACTTGCATAAGTTACCTCTGAAAAAGCAAATTATAAAATGGGGGTACAGAACCCTACTGTATGCTTAAATGGCAGAAATTTTCAACTGAAATACATGGCCCATTTCTTACCTTGGGGCACAGGTAGATCAGGCCCAAGTTTCTTCTTGTGAAGCTGTTCCTTCAGCATTATGCATCGTTAGCCTGGACACTGGTTTCTCATAGTTGCCGTAGTGCCCTCTTTATCTCCATAGAGACAGTTCACATGGAAGAACATTTGTAGAACCTGGGCTTGCATGAATTTTTAATGGCATTAATCATCACTGTTTGCACTGCTGCACTGCAGTATAACTAACAGTATATTTCTTTAAATAGGTCATCAGAAATGTAGTCTGTCATAATGTCTGTTGCATTATTTTTCTGCTTTTTTTAATGTTATTGACATAATCACTTTGTGTCACATACACTCATTTAATTGCATCAGACCCATTTGTTTACAGCAACACTCCTTTATCCCCAGCATATTGCAACACAGAGGCTGTCAACAGCCCAGCACAGATACACGTCTAGGAAAGACAGCAGAGAAGAGTAAAAGCAAAACCAGGGGATGGCGGCAGAAAGGGTAGAAGGCAGTGATTATATCCCAATGTGTCACTTTGCTGATTGCACCAGGGCTGTTTAGTAAACATTTGTGCCTGTCCCCCCCCCCCTCTCTATTAGACTCAACATTAGGGGGCACCTACAGAAAATCACATTGTGACCAGGATATTTTATATCGCGATTTCTAGGCCAGTAGCTTTTTTGGCTGTCTCTCAGCTTCATATCATGTCCACAAGTTCAGGTGATTACACAGCCCTGGGGACTGGGCAGAGATTTTTCATTTCATTTTCATATATCATTTGTAGCATGCTGCAGTGATTCCAGAAAGTCAGCGCCGATCTCCTTCAGTTAACACCGAGCAAATAGGAAATGAGACAGAATTGTTCTTTTATTATTTAAAAATCCTGTCATCTACCAGGATATTTGGTGCTACCTCTGGTTTCATTTCTAGTATACTTTCCTGACATAACAAAGACTTCTCTGCAGGATTACACAGGAGAGGCCTGGATAACTATTTTTTAAAACAATTTTGCTTATAACAGTCCTGTTTTCTTTATGACCCTTCACTTGTATTTTCTGCATTGCACATGAATATGAAGAGCCAGACTGATTTTAGTTGTGCCCATGTAAATCCAAAGTGTCTCCACTGAGATCAAATGGAATGACTCCAGCTTTACAGTGATGCAACTGAGATCAGGATACAGCCTGTGATCTTGGTTTCTGAATAGCTCCAGCAGTTCCTACTTCTTATTCCACACCTGAGACTGCTGAGAAATGAGTGGTCCAGAAATGACTAAGAGCCCGTTCTAATCCAAGTTCTGACAATCATTATCTTCATGGCCTTAAGTCATTTATCCTCTCTGCCTCAATTACTCCCTCCACAAAAATAGGGATGATAATAGATCCTGTCCTGCTTCATAAGGCAGTTCAGAGGATTAATCAGTAAATGTTGTACAGCACAGGGTGCCAAATGCTGTGCTGATCTACACTCTCTACAAGTCAGTTGGGGCAGGTTAGGGTGCAAGCCAGTGCAGAATTCAGCCTGTTGTAAATGAAGAGTGTTGAGTGATGCTGCTAATTTGCAGTTTGTTTATTTTGATTTATTTATTTTTATTTCACAGCACTGATCCCAGCTTCTGCATGTGACATCATAATTGCACTGGCTCTTAAACTGTAAACTCTGAGACAGGGGCTGTCATTTATATCATGTTTATCCAGCATCTAGCACAATGAGGCCCCAAGCTAGGTGTGGCCTTTAGGCACTATACAACACAGATATTAAACAATGATAATCAACTCACTGCACCATCTAACTGTGGTGTCACAGAATTGCGACTCCACCTGGGAAAGAGGCAGCAGGAGCAGATATAACTTTAGGCAAGAGCCTGTTTTCATGCAAAGTCAGCCAGTAATGTGTCATTCAGTAATAAATAAATCAATAATACCATCTAACTCTTATGCACTGCTTTTCATCCATAAACTTCAAAGCACTTTACAAAAGGGGGTATCATTTTCACCACTTTACAGATTGGGAAACTGAGGCACAGAAGTGACTTGCCCAAGGTCACTCAGCAGGTCAGTAGCAGAGCTGGGAGTAGAACCCAGGGCCCCAATCCAGTGCACCATCAACAAGGCAAAAGATATGTTAACTAAGCAAGACGGAGAATCAACAAGACAAATCCTCAGCTGGTGTTGCTCAATTGAAGTCAAATGTCAATTTTCACCAGCTGGTGGCCCAGCCTGTGTTTTCAGTCTGGTGTCAGTGGTTATTTGATTTCACACAAAGTAAATAAATAAAAAAAAAGCATTGTGTGTGGTTATTTTAAAGCTCTAGTTTATCCAGAGGCACTGAGCACATTTGGACACTTCATTGACATTGGTAAAGCAAAGTCAGATGTCCTTAGGTTAATGAAAAATGAGCAAGAGCAAATCTAATTTTGTTTTTGTTGTTGGAAAGGTCTTTTTGGACAGTGATTTCATTTGACTAGATCAGAGCATATGGCAGCATTACTTGATCCACTTATCAAGGGCAGCATTAATGACTTTTCCCCAGCCCATGCAGTATACACTGTTGAATGGCTAAAAGGATATTCCAGTAAACAAAATGCTCAAACTAGAGTCTGTGCTGTTATCCTTTTCCCCTTTGCCCTTTGATTCCAAGCCAGGATCATCTCACATGTCACACAAAAGGAGTGCCGTAATAGAGTAGTGAACAGGAACAGCCACACGGAGACCAGCTGCAGCATAGAACGCAGGTGTGCAGTTCAGGGCTGCTCCTAAGTGCAGTTTCGCTTGTGACTCTTTCAGGCCTCATCATGCGAACAGGCCAAAGGAAGGCATTATTCCTCCATTTCAACTCATTCCCCATCTACATAAATAGGGGACTATGAGCAAATTCTCATTAGTTTCCCCATATTAGATTCTAATTTTAAGAGTGATATTATTTGGGAGAGTTTTTGTGGGGGCAAATTACAGCCATTATATATAAATGTCAGAGTAATTACTCCACTAAGGACCAGATCCCACCGTGCTTACGACTTGTCTCCACTACAAAATTATGTCAACTTACTGCCACCGCAGCAATTAAATTGGCTGTTGGTGTCCACACTACGCTCCTTCTGCCGGTGGCGCACATCCTTATCAGAAGCACTTGCACCGACTGAAGTGGGGCACTGGCAACCGCATGGGCCTTTCAGCGGGGGCCTCCCAACACGGAGACGAAAACGTGAACTAAAAGCAGCCGTGGTACTGAGAAGACAATTTCACTGCTGGTAGGCTCCCTGCTGTGAAACTGAGCCCCCTGCCAAGCTAACAGGTTGGGCTGTCAGCACCAGGGCCTGGGGGGGCGGCTCCAGGTGTGAGCCCAGTGCCTGGCTGATACCTCAGGCTGTCAGTGCTGTGGCAGGGGGAAGGGAGCATTCCAGCTGTCAGCCCCACACAGGGCTGACTGCCAACAGGCTATGTAAGGAAAGCAGTGTCCACCTGGACACCTTGGTTGCTCTAACTACATTGACCTAAGCGCTACGCTTCTCGCAGAGGTGGAGTTATTAAGTCAATGTAGTGGGAGCCTTGCATCGGTGGGAGCACCATTGTAGCATAGACACTGACAGAGTTAGGCTGACGTAAGGCCAGCTGACATCAACCTAACTGTGTAGTGTAGACCAGCCTTACTCACGCAGACCAGTGTTCTGTCAGAATCAGTGAGGCTAATGGCAGAGTAAGATATTACTCAAGCTCAGGGAGGCTGGCAGACTCAGGCCTTAAAATACCTTCCCTGCAGAAATTACAGAATTTTTAAACTGAAGATAAATTGAAATAATATAAAAGGGAAAGGGAAGGGAAAGGACCCCCTCTTAATTTGAAGTGATGAAGACTTAGAACTTCTTTTCAGTGCCTACTCTTTTACATTTGAAGGTTGAATATTTGCTTATTGTGACAAGATAGATGGGTGAAATCCTCGCCAACTGATGTTAATGGCAAAACTCCCATTGTCCTGAATGGGGCCAGGATTTCACACAAACACACACACCCGTGGGCTCACTGTGATGATACATCTATTTGTACCCGAGTATTTGGCCACATCTCCATCTGTGACACTTGGAGCATAGACAGAGAGCTAGATTAGGTACATTGAAAAGACATAACTTTATAATTCAGATGCCATGGTGATGGGTGCAGCATAAGTGTCTGTACAGATAGATTTTCTAGTTGCAACAAAGGGGAATCAGAGTGGTCTTCACTGCTCTCATTCTTGTATAAGCATCTCTCTGGTCCACAATTCACAATCAGAGAGAGACCGAGAGGATCAGGGAGTTTCCCTTTAGGGCAATGTTTGGCAGAAAGATGGTTTGGTAAATCTAATTGAAGGTTTGGCAGATAGAGTCTATAAAATAGAAGTTATGAGACAGGTAAGACTCATTGCATTTGCATTTTGCCACTAACAACCTGTGATAGCGTGTCAGGTTCTAGGACCCTACACAGAGACACAGAACTATTTTGCTGACTTGCTCAGCTAGCCAGACTTAGTGGCTCTCTTATTTGCTCCAGCTCAGGAGTATAACAGAGCTGAGGTTAGAGCTAATAAAAAAAAAAAAAGAAGACGACGATGACGGGAACATTTTTGACAAAAATTTTCGTAAAGTTTGTCCCTGATTTTTGTCCAAAAAAATTGAATTTCAACATTTTTTTGACCAGCTCTAGTTGAGTCATGTGAAGGCAGAGGGAAGTAGGGGCATGGAATGGTGCTGGAGGAGGAAAGAGGAGAAGAATCAGGCTCATGTGGAGGTTAAAGGCAGATGTTAGGAAAGGGGTATGTTTGGAAAATATCCAGTTTGTGTTTATTGTGTGAGGATCATGGCAGGAACAGTACCTGTTTATAGCACTCTTCATATTAGCTCTTAGCTGGAATTTTTCAGAGTGCCAACAAAAAGTAGACCCTTATAAGGATGTGAAGTCTCAGAAGGGTTAAAGTGAGTTCTCTGACATGATCTCTATAATGATCTTGCTCATCAGTGAGATTATTCATAGTAGTATTACGGTAGAGTGTAGAGGCCCCCACCAAGGTCAGGATCCATTGTTCTAGGCACTGTATAAACACATACAGTAGGAGAGAGTCCCTGCCCAAGGAATTTGTGATCTAACTCAACTGGACAAGACAAAATGTGGGAGAAAGGAATGATCCTGGAAAGATTTAATACATGCAAAGACAGAGAAATATTCCCTACTCACTGAATTAAAAAGTGAACGATCTAGATCTTTTTCTAGTCTAGGGCTGACTAGTGAATAAGCAGCATAGAATATCAAGAGCTATCCCCATTGCTCCAGGAATTTTGAAATAAATGTGACAGTTGCACTTTGCCAATTATCGCTGGTTTGGGGATCAAGAGGCAAGACTAAACTTAGACCTAAGAACATGCTGGATTTGTTACATGGCCTGTAGTTGCGCCCTTTGTTAGACTGAAGCGCCTGGATGCAGCATCTGGGAAAGATTAAAAGCACATCAGGCAGCTGCTAGAGGTTTGCATGTTATGAACTCAGCCAGGCATGTGAGCAGAGAGGGAGAGCAAACTGGAAAGAGGTTGGTAGGATTTGTGCAGTGGTGTTAAAAGAGTCACAGGGTTTCTGCATGAGAAAATTGTGTGGAGGCGACATATGCAGCTAAGCGTTAGGTGGGGGTGGGGGGGACTATGCCGCTGTGATTATTGGGCTGTTACACTTCTCTAATTGTTCATTTACATTGGTGTATTCCAAAGGCACCGCCTGGGGCTCTGAGTAAGACGATTGTGCTTTCCTGATCATTTCACTCTGCGCTGCTTTTTTAATTTGTAATGAAATACTTGTCGAAGACTGTTGAGACTGCGGAGTTGCCTCTTTATCCTTGATGAAGCATGTCGAGGTGTGATACAAACCCACTGGGAGTGACAGACATGGAGAAACCTCTGCCACCAGCTCAGACAAATGGTTCCTCTGTGCTGAATAGCGCAGTGCTTACCATGTAAGGCTAAATCCTAGCCATGCCTGGACAACTATCCAGAGAGGGGGGAAACGGGTCACTCAGCCACTAACCTTCACACAATTCATTGGGCATGTGAACTGGGCCCCCAGAAGGCATTCTGGCCTACACTGCACCAAGCACACTTATGGACACAGTTATTTAGTGCCCCAGTTATTCAAGGTACCAGAACCTCAAAGGGTGAAGTTTGAGGGAAACAGGGTGTGGTTTGCACAAAACAGAGTGAGTGCATATGCCTACAATCCTGACAGTGAGCTAGTTGCTCCTGCAAAAAGGAGCAGATAAATCATGCTGCAGTACATCGAGTCAACCCAATATGTGGCATTCTGCCTTGCAAAGGCAGGATTTTGTGGACTGATTGTGCCTCACACCATATCAAAGTATGTGCCATTGCACACTTCACCCTCTGTACCCAGCTGCTCTGTGCTATTAGTGTGGGAGAATAAAGCTGGTGAAGCCAGTTCTACACCACCTCTCCCAGCCTCTCACCCCGGCAGAGGGGGCATGTTGGGTTCAAGACAGGGCATGACCTGAACACCTTGCATTCTGGCAATCCAGCAGAATGGTCCTTAGGGGACTGTTCCTACTGAACTAACTTAGAGCAGCCTTTTGCCCCTTCTCCTTGGGTCCTGCATTAAGCACAGTTAGACAGATCCAAAGGACCTGGTCCAACGCCAGGATCTGACCCTTGCATACTCCAGCACACGAGTCCTGCTGGTGCCATTGTTACAGACCAAGTTACCCAGATTAAAAAGTATGAGGCAATGGCTGAGAAACCTCCCTCATTATCTACTTATGTCCTTTAGACTGACACTGGCCAGTCTGAGGGTGAACCTGGAGTCGGCGAAGATGATTAAAAATGACAGATTCTTTGCTTCCCACCCCGCCCCGCCCCACAATAATCTGAGTGACAGCTGCTGTGTCTGAAATACACACCACAGACAGATAGTATCTTTACTTAGGCCCAGATCCTGCAAAGACTTACACACATGAGTAGATTTATGCACCTGAATGGTCCCTCTGAGCGGCCTTTGGGTGTATTGAGGAAATAGAATCTTTCATGAGGAAAAAAAAGGGGCCAAATTTACAGGGCACATATGCAGCCTTTTACTGCTCACTAGTCCCCTTTTTATTTCCTTTGCCTATATTTCTGGGTCCAAGCCCACCTAGAACTGAACTTTCCCAAAGGTTAGGGGGTGTTGGAGCTGGGGTTTTGGTTTGGGCCCATCCCTCACTTCTGTGGTTTGTTTTCTGCCTCGGTCCATGGTATTAGCTGGAAGTAAAAGGGAGGAACAGACCAACAAAACAAGAAATTGAACTAAATCTCTACCTAAAACTTGACTTCCGCTTGAGCCAAACCTCTTCTGAGATTTGAAGAAGTGGGGTGAATGTTGGTGCCTTTTCCCAAATGTTTGAACATGTCTTCTCCTCTGGGTGATAGCCATGGTAGGGAGCAGATGTGCCAATCACAAAAGAAGTCCTTCCCAGAACTCTCAGGTCAAGCAAAGCCAAGCCAGCATGTACTGCAAGCCTTTCCAGAAAGCCTCATCCCCTGAGATTTCCAGTCAAAGACATTCACATGCATTTCTGATAAACATCGGAAATGGGAATCATTATCCACAAAGCCAGGCGTAGGAATAAGCAAACAGTTCAACCGCATGTTCGTCCCATCCTCCCCCCAGCCAGTAACAAGATATCTATCACAATGTCACCAGTGGGAAGTGCTGGCTGCTGAACAGCTGGGCCTAGGAGGCAGCAGGAGGGATGGGGTTGCCCGGGGGTTGTTGTGAAGGCCAAAACGATAACAGGGTTCAAAAAAGTATTCGATAAGTTGATGGAGCATCAGTCCATCAGTGACTATTAGCCAAGATAATCAGGGACGCAGCCCCATGCCCTGATTGTCCCTAAACCCGCCGCTGCCAGAAGCTGGGAGTGGATGACAGCAGATAGACCTCTCGAAATTGCCCTGTTCTGTTCATTCCCTCTGAAGCACCTGGCATTGGAAGACAGCATACTGGGCTAGTTGGACCTTTGGTCCGACCCAGTGTGGCCGTTCTGGTGTAGGGTACTAATAACCTTGATGCAATGGTGCTGCTTTGCTGTGAGCTCCTGGACAGTGGTGCCTCCTCTGGCCCCATGGGCAGCAGCAGCGCCCTCTGCCTCAGCACAAAAGGCCACCTCTTGGTTGCTAAGACACGATACAGCGGAGAGTGACTAGTTCTGAAGGAGAGAGCTGCACTTCAGCCCTGAGTCACAAGCTTCGGCCCCAGCAGATATTTGGCAGCTCAGCTGCTTCAACCCCACTTCATCCCTGCACACGAAGAGCATCTTTGGCCCCATCCCAGGCTGCCCTCCCCTTCTCTCTCCATCCCCCAACACCGACCTAATGGGTGTTCCAGACCTCCTCATCCCTCTCTCCTAGAACATTTTTCAGGCCACTCCAGTCCCCAATGCCCTCCCCTTCTAGAAGCACCTTTGGGGCTCTGCAGTGCCAATGGAAGGAAAAGGAGAGGGTGGAATCATTGGTGTTTAGGAAGAACTGGAGGCATGAGAGAGAGGAACTGCGGGGTAAGGAGAATAGGTGGGAACTGAATGGCAGAGAACCTGGAGGTGAGGACAGCTAGAGGGACCCAACGAGAAGAGAGACGAGGATGCTATGCTGGCGATTCACAGATCTACCTCTCTGATCCAGAACTGGCTCTTCTGTCCAAACCAAAAATCTCAGCGTGTCTCTCCAGCATCTCCGGCCAACAGCTTAAGGTAGCACAGAGCAAATAGGAAGAAAAGATACGGAGAAGTGGGCGAATCTGGGGGTCTAGAGAAGCAGAGGGAACGAACTGGAAATAAGGAGAATCGGGTGGATTGGGGGAGAGAGGCAAAAAAGAACTGAGTGAGGAAACAGAGCTCTCCTCTACGCTAGGGAAACTGACCCCCAACATTCACCCCAGATGCTACCACCCTTTCAACTACATTGTTTTTTCCTGCCAGGGGAGGCCCAATGTAGAAAAGGCTCCTGCAGCTGCCACTGTTATTGCCACCAATGCCAATTAAGTAGCTGAGGGGTAACTAGGTGAGAGGCAAGGGAAATGAAAGGAAAAGTCAACAGGTCACAATCTGACCAGAGAAAACTGGGACTGGGAGAGGTTTTAACGCACAAACTACAGGATCCCAAAGGGCCGCAAAGAACTCGCACCAGGCATATGTTTAGTAGGCTCATCTCAGATACCTGCTCATGCCTTCTCTTCACACAGACTCTGCGCCTAGAAAGTTCCCTTCATTTTCACCCCTTTACAGGAGACATTCGTAAATTAGATAGGTCTGCCAAATGATCCGGAGAGACAGCAGCAGTCAGCTAATGGGCAAGTTCTCCTCTAATATTGGCTATAGATTACTCTCCAGAAAGGCTCTGAATCATGCAAAGAATAAATGGGATGACCTTTTATTTCAGCAAAGTTTAAAATGTGAATTACCCCACAGGGGAAATGCATGAGGTGGACTCAGGGCAATGCCTAGCTGGGAAACATTTATGTTAATATCATACTAAAGGAGTGCAAAAATAAAGTACATTTTGTTTCGCAAGGAGAAGGTGCACCAGGCAGTAATGTCCAGTTTTATAAAGCGACAAGACAGCAACTCACTTTACAGAATTATCTGGATAATAGCTATAGATACATTGGCTGTGATTGGGCAGCACACACGTACCTTGTATTACATTAATCAGAGATCCATGGGTGGGAGGGCAAACATAATAATGATACTTGTAAAATGGGCTGCGATTTTGAGTGTATTTAATAAATTAAATAGCCACTGACACTTTATCACTGTTGCATCTAAACTATGCTGCTGAAAGATGTGTGTAGTTCTTCCACCAACAAGGTTATGCTAAAATACCAGACTGACCCCTCTCTGTCTCATCAGCGCCAGACTCAGGCGCTCTTTCACAATGCACTATACGCCTGGAATAGCCTTCCAGTTAATATACACCCAACCCATTTCTGTTCCACTTTCAAAATCTTCCAGTGCCACATCTGCTCTATGAAGCATCCTAGCTCTAAAGATCTGAGCCCACTCAGTGTTTGTTCTGTATAGCAGATTAAACACCCACAGCCCACTGAAAGAGAGTGGGAGTTGGGAGCCAAATTCCTCTATGTTCTTTTAAAAAACCCAGTTTAACTCTGTGGGGAACAGAAGCCTCTTAGTTTTTCAGCACATTTCCCTCACTGTACAGCGCCTTGCACAATTATGGACCATTTAACTCGCATTACAAAACAATGATGGAAGTGCTAAACACTGCTTTTCCACACACAACAGATGACAATGCAGCAGTATCCTGCATCCCCTGTCAGATGAGAAAGAATTCCTTTTTGTGAGAAGATAAAGAATTAAAGGGGCACATAAGGAAAACAGTACCACATTAGTCCTATTGTATTAATTTAGATGGAATAAAGTGCCCAAGTTGTTAAAGTTGTTAACAGAACCCAGTCACTGTACAGTGTTAAAAAAGGTTCGGGGTTTGATATACAGACATCTCAGCCTGCTCAGTACCAGGGCAAACGCACCATTAAAAATCTTTTTAACCATTTATTAAAGATATAGAAAATGAAGGACACACAGTTAAAACATTTGACATGTAAAGTATTAAGTTAGGCTTTCATTTTAACAGCATTTCTTGTTCCATTTCCCTTTAACTGGTGGGAGGTTTTAGAAGGGAGCCCTTCTCCCCTACCATTTGACAGTCTCTTAGATTATATTAAAGATTGTAATAACTGTCCATTTGGGGAGAAAAAGAGAAGAAGTTAGTCAATCTGGGCTGGAAGTCTTGTCGTTGCTGTTGTTGTTAAAGTCCAATCCCATTTCCTAATACACAAGACAAACACACAAAAAGGGAAAAGAAAGAACAGCAAAGACAGAAAATGCAACTTCTGTCTTTGGTGTTGACTCTCAGCTGGTGCTGGAAAAACACAGACACAGCACGTGGTTTGATCAGCCATGCTTGCACAAGCATCAAGCTGGGCAGGGCATTACTTGTATCTGCCTCTCTGGTACCTGTTCACAGCAGTGTTGCAAACTATGCAGCCTTGGCTGTCTAAGCCAGACTCTTATTACACAGAAGGAAAGGGAGAAAGATAGGAAAGAAAAGGAGGAAAAAGACACATGGAGTGTGGTGGGAGGAAGCAAAGTCTCACATCCCAGACGATGTTTGGGATTTAGCCAGAGCCAGTGGAAGTGGTGATGTGATCTGACTCCCTCTCTGGCCTGGTCTGGTCAGGACATCTTTCAGGATTAGGACAAAGAAGGTTGGAGGTCCCAGGAGAGGGAGGGGTGATGGTTGGGGTGATGAGGCTGCTCCTTTCTCCTTCTTTCAGTCAGCCAGTCGAGCAGTAGCCAGCTTTGCTCCCAAAAAGTCTTTTTTTCTTAATAAGGACCCCAAAAGGGAGTGATGGGTAGAATAGCCCATCCCCACATTATTTCATCTATTAATGAGGCCTAATTTCCAACACACCAATTTGGTTCACTGATTTCTGGTTTCATGCTGATATTGTTTACCAGGCGTGATTTTAAACACTGCTTGAACTATATAAGTAGGCTTTTTTGTTTGGACTAATTCATCTCTCTCTTTTTTGCACCTTTTCCCATCAACGTTTGTTATTATAGGTTATTCTGACATTTTATGAACTTTCACTCACTTTTCACAGTAGAGCTCACAGGGTGAATTTGTAGGCCCAATTATCACAACAGTACTACTGAGAAGGGGACACAATTCTGTAATGAAATAATCACAACCATAGACCGTATTCTCCACTCACTCCCAGAGGTCAGATTAAGAAAAACATAAGAACGGCCACACTGGGTCAAACCAAAGCTCCATCTAGCCCAGTGTCCTGTCTTTCAACAGTGGCCAATGCCAGGTGCTTCAGAAGGAATGAACAGAACAGGCAACCATCAAGTGATCCTCTTCCCAGCTTCTGGCAAACAGAGGCTGGGGACACTTCAGAGCATGGTTTTGCATCCCTGCCTATCCTGGCTAATAGCCATTGAGGGACTTATCCTCCAGGAATTTATCTAGTTTTTTTTTAACCCTGTTACAACCCTGGGAAAATATGATGGCACTTTGCCAAGCTCCACCATCTTAGGGTATGTTTACATTGCAAAGCAAGTCCAGCATTTGTAGAATTCCAGTAGCTAACCCTGGGTTTGTTAATCTAGGGTTCGAGCATCTGCACTCATTTACAACCCCAGGTTAGGAATTGTTGAAGCCTGGGTCCTAACCTGGGGTTCCAGAGTCTACGGTCCAGTATGTGGGCCCTAGTCCAGCCACCCATATCCCAGACTTCCTAGCACCCTCCCATAATGTGGTGCTAGCCCTTTGTTCATCCTGCAGTGTGGAGCATTTGTCCACCAAACTTGACTGTCCAGAGAACAAGAAGTCAGCCTGTGGGATACTTTTGGCAGACTCCCAGAGCACAAGTCCTGTGGGGCAACAGGGCTTGAACCCTGGGTCCCAGCTTGATTCAGTCTCAGACCGCCCACCACTGTGAGGTCCTGGCACCCTGAGTCTGAGCCCTGGGTTAGCACAATTTGTGTGTAGACAGAAGGGGGGTTACACTTGAGCCTGAGTTCGAACACTGAGCTTACATTGCAGTGTAGCGATACGTGTATTATGTTCTGGCTATGGGAGCAGCCAAAATGTGACCCCATTCGCTGTAGAGTTTGTAGATGTTCATATTATAATTGTGGGCTGTACTGGGCTCCTTGAGCTTGGCTTGCCCTCAGTGACTTCAGCATGTCAATGGCTCTTTGGGCTCAGCTCCTTCCTAATGGGGGGGAAAGAAGTTAGTGGAGACACCTCCCAAATGCCACCCACTCATGACACTAAATTTAGACATCACTCAATCATGCAGATCTGTGACCTCCCTCTCTTTTGTTAGGACTTGTGCACATGGGAAGATTTTACCTGTAAGGCCTTGTCTATACAGTTTTTATACTGGTTTAACTATTTTGGCTCAGGGTGAGATTTTTCTACCAAAATAGTGAAATCAATAGAATCCCTATAGTGTGGACATAGTTATATTTGTATAAAGGTGCCTTATACTAGTATAGCTTAGTCCCTTTCCCATACAGCACCTTTATATTGCTATAACCGCATCCACACTACAGGGGTTGTACCAATTTAACTATACCAGTATAATTAACACAGTACAATTTTGTGTGTAGTCAAGGCCTTATACCAATATAGTTATGGAGATACAATCCCCCATGTGGATACTCTCAATCTGGTAAAAGAATGCCTTTTTTCATTTTAGCTTATACCACTTGGGAAAGGGTTTAAGTTAAACCAAAAAAGCACAACTCATTTTGCAAAGTAAGAGTATCCACACCGGAGGTTATATCAGTGTAACTATGTTGGCTTGAATTCACACCTTAGGTTATACCCAAACAAACTTTCCCATGCAGACAAGGCCTTACGTGAGGAATTAAATAGTTAACAATTATCATCACTGGGCATTTGGGGGGTGGGGGGGGGGGAGATTCACACTACTGCAAAGTATTTATTCCAGGGTGGTTCACACATCTCCAAACTATTGCTCCAGGCTCTCTGTGGACTCATTTCTGCATTGGTTACATTTTTGAGGTTTCCTAAGCAAACATAACAGCTAGAGACTTACTCCCCTCCGCCCCAATTAAATCTGACATTCTGAAGAACAATGTCATAGCTTCAGAGAGGTTCTAGTTGTTGTGGGGACATAGACCTGCTGCTTCCAGCACTACTCATTCCACATACACACACAACTCCCATTAATGTCAATCGGAATTTGGCACACTTATCTAGGGGCAGATCTTTTTTAAAGCACAAAGGGGCCAGAAAGCAAGTTTAATTTATCAGCAATGGATTCCCTCAGGGTGGAATTCTTCTAGTCATCTCAACACCATCATCTTCCAGACCACAGTTGTAGGAAGCATGCTTTGGGGGAGGGGAAGACATGGCCAGAATGTGGTGCTTCTTTGATCCCCAATCAGCATAATGGGGGCTACTGGTGGAATGTAAACCTTCCCTGAGGCTGCTCTAAATTATGCAGAGGACAGGGATGGCACAGAATCAGCCCCAGGATTGGGGAGTTGCAAACAGCTCTGCTGTGGCCCTGCATCCAGAACTTACAGGACAACCCTGTGGCCCCAGAGATATCACTTTGTGAATATTTATCATTTTCCAAACAAAAAAACTGTAAATTGCTGTTCCTAGAGGGAAGCAAAACACTGCATGTCATTACAATACTGCTCCTAATACCCAGTTACGCAGAGAGTATCAGTTCATTCGATACTGTGCATTGCATAAAAACTTGCCCTTAGGCTGTTCTCCAGATCATTTGACTCACGTATCACCTGAGCTTGCTTTTGGTGGGTGACGAGGAAAAGCGACTGCAGCATATGTCCTCTCCAAAGGTTACACCTGCCACACAGAAAGGCCTGCTGAAGATGCAGTTGCAGTGAGAGGTTACTTATCTACTTGCCACCTCAGATTTCTTCTCCCCCACATAAAGGGCAACTGAGCAATTACTGTGGGGAAGGAGCTCACTTCTGCTAATAGGAAGCTCTTAGTTTATGCTTTGTGAAGTGAGTCAATGGCATTAAAATGCAGCCTTGAATCACCACCTTTGACAAAATGCTCTTTATAAAGCTATTTAATCCCAGCAAGCTCCCTGGATGCTGACGAGACCAGACACACATGTGCCAACACCACCAGGTAAAACATACCATCATGTGAAAAAACCCTTAAGACATCAAGGCCCTTTCAGAATCAGTCCCTCCCAATTTGAGGCATGGAGGTCCCTTTCAACAGAAAACCACTTCTGGACCCAGATTCTCTGCCCTCTTCGTGCTGCAGCAGTCCTAAGGGGGACCTAAATCTCCTACTGGGGATCCCCTGCTGTGAGAGAGTCCCAAGATAGAGCCTGTGTAACCAGGCTTGATAGGAGGGAGGAGGGTTGCATGGGGAGTGGAAAGGGATAGTGGCTGAGGTGTGACTATGCTCAGCTGGTGGATGGTCCCTGGGGGGCTGCTGGCAGCCGGCACAGGTTGGAGCAGACCCCACAGCTGCTCTAACATGCATTGGAGCTAGGTAGAGAATCCTGGCACCCTAACCAGCTCCCTGACTGGCATAAACTCAGCACAGCAGAAAACCTGTCCTTCCACACCATCACCAAGAGCAGTTCTCCTTTTCTGAGGCACAACCCCACCCTGAACTCCCTACTGTAGCCAGTATCTAGGTGGCACAGTTTGGCCCTGAATCAATAGCTGTGGCTGAGCATAGAACAATATCTGTGCTGTCCCAGAGCAGAGCTAGTAACAGAGCCTGCCTTCCTGCACAGTGTCACCAAGTGGCAGCCCAGGAACTCAGCTGTATAAGAGGGTGAGGTTTGATTACGGTGAGATTCAGACAGGGGAAGTGACTCAGTGGCTCAAAGTTCCAGATAAATGAGTACAAGAGAGAAACACCCACATGTTCCGGGCTGAGGGGAAGGCTCACAGGAGATATCCAGATTATAGGAACTGAATGAATGTGTATGGGGGTGGATACAAGATCAAAGAGGTAGCATCAGGCAAGTCCACAGAGAGCTTTGAAAGCTCCTAGGATGGTATTCAGCAGAGGAAGGGAGGGGTGATAAAATGTCACATTCTGCACAAAGAGAATAATGTTGTTTCAACACAGTAGAAGTCGTGGGGCCCTATTCTCTACTCACTTAGGCCTTGTCTACACTGGCAACTTTCTGCGCAGTAAAACAACTTTCTGCATTATAACTCCTGAGGTGTACACGCTGCCAAGCCACTTAGTGCACAGGAATTGCACAGTTGCAGCGCTGTAAAAAAACCACCCCGACGAGAGGCTTACAGCTTTCTGCGCCGGGGGTACAGTGCCACGATGCCAGTGTAGACACCCTGGTCGATTACAGTGCTGTGATTGGCCTCCGGGAGGTGTCCCACAATGCCTGTTCTCGCCTCTCTGGTCATCGGTTTGAACTCTACTGTCCTGCCCTCAGGTGACCAACTGTCAGCCCCACCCCTTAAATTCCTTGGGAATTTTGAAAGTCCCCTTCCTGTTTGCTCGGTGATGCGTGCAGTGGTCTCAGCGCATCTTTCCAAGTGACCATGCCTGCTCCACGCACCAGGCGATCCCCCACTTGGAGCAATGCCGAGCTGCTGGACCTCATCAGCATTTGGGGAGAGGAGGCTGTCCAGTCCCAGCTGAGCTCCAGCATTTATGATACCTACGACAGATTTCACGATGCATGACAGAAAGGGGCCATGACTGGGACATACTGCAGTGCAGGGTCAAAGTGAAGGAGCTGCGGAACGCCTACACAAGGCGCTGGAGGCAAAGCACCAGTGCTGCACCCATGAGCTGTCAGTTCTACAAAGAGCTGGACGTGATACTCGATGGCATCCCCACCTCCACTGTGAAGGCCACTGTGGATACTTCAGTGGCTCGCATGCCAGTCAAGAGTGGACCAAGCCAGGAAGAGGAAATCTTCGACAAGGATGTGGACGGGGAGGGAGACCCAGAGGCAGAGAACAACTCTGAGGTCAGAGATGCATGCAGCCAGGAGCTCTTCTGTACCATGGAGGAAGCTAACCAGTCATGGTGGTTGGAGCTTGGGAAGTGCAAACAGTACAGGAGGCCCCTGGTAAGTGGCTTCGATTTTGGGAATCGCTGAAGAGAGTTGTTGGGACAGGAGGGGTGCAGAAAGCATGCTTGTGTCTGTGTGATGTGCGTACCACCACATGCCTAGTCTGAGTGGCAGAACACGGTGTTGATTGACTCCCTCACTTCATGGGAATCTGCCTCCGATCTCCACGAAATTCTCATGGAGACGCTGGGAAATCCACTGCCACAGTTCTTTGGCAGAGCTGCTTTGTTTCTTGCCCCATTAAGGGTAACTCTCCTGCACCACTCTGCCATCACTGGGGTGACAGGGGCGACACCATTTCTGCACACAGGTGAGCCGCATAAGGGCCAGGGCGGAAGCCGCAGTCTTGGAGAAGACCCTCCCTTGATTCTCTGCTCACCTGCAGCAGTGAGATATCTTCCATAATGAACACAGCCTGTGGAAAATGTGGGGACAGTAATGATTATAAAGCCCCCACTACAGTGCTGGCTCTTCCCAAGAGCCACATGCCCAGTGTACAGTATGGTTCTGGAACACTGATTTTCCCTGCCCCTGTGGTTACTCACAATTTTGGGGGTCTTATGGCTCCCGTGTGCTTGCCTGGGGTCAGCCAGTTAGTGACAGGTATGTGACTAGTGGCTGTGTTTTAAATCACTGAATCAGTGGTCTGTGTGTTGCAAACAATACAGCTTCTGTAAAATGTTGCATTTTGGCTTCATAGATATGACCTTGGGAGCCCAGCATCCCTCTTTGTTATCACTGGCTGAACAGCTGAGCAGAATTAGAAAGCGGCCACAAAGAACTAAAGAGGACTTTCTGCGTGATGACATGATGCATTCCGCTGCCAAAAAACAAGAATTGAAGGAGTGACAGGACACCGAGAACAGGGACTGAAAGGAGAATGCAGCACACCAGAACGAAGCCACAGAGCTGCTCTTAAACGTTATGGAGTGCCAAACGGACATGCTCCAGGCGCTACTAGCACTGCAAGCAGCTCCACATCCGCCTTCCCTGCAGCCGCTGTCGCAAAACGCTTTCCCATTCGACCCCCAGACAGCACCAACACACTCTTATCAACCTCCTGGCTCCAGTCTGTACCAGCTGCATTCCACTCCTGCCCCGTCACAGTCCAATCCTTCAGACTCCCAGTACACGCTGCACTCAACACCCGTCCCTCTGCAGTTTAGCCCTGCTGAAGTACAGAGCCCGCTGCACTGTACTCCAAAGGACAAGGCTGCATATGATATCTGGACATACATAAACCTTTAACCGTCCCGGCACCCCACCTCCTCCTGGGACCCTCCCTTCTCCCATCCCCCTCAGTGCTGATGTGTTTGTTTGTTTTTTGTCTCTCCCCTCCGGTTGTTGTTTTTTAATAAAAGAATTGTTTTGGTTTGAAAGCAATCTTTATTCCATTAACTGAAAGCAAACAGAGCCCTGCAAAGCAACAGGCAATTTTCTTACACCTTCATAGTGCATCATCTGTACCAATCACACTCACCTCCTAGCATTACAAGTACTGCACTCCCGAGCATAGCAACAAATATGACTGGCTTTCAGCTTCAGATTGCTGTCTCGAGGCATCTCTGATCCTTATGGCCCTGCGCTGTGGCCCTCTAATAGTCCTGGTCTCTGGCTGTTCAAATTCAGCTTCCAGGCGCTAAGCCTCAGTGTTCCAAACCTGAGTGAAGCTTTCACCCTTCCCTTCACAAATATTATGGAGCGTACAGCACGTGGCTATAAGCATAGGAATATTGTCATTGGCCAGGTCCAGCCTCCCATATAGGCAGCACCAGCGGGCTTTTAAATGACCAAATGCACACTCAACAGTCATTCTGCACTTGCCCAGCCTGTTGCTGAACTGCTCCTTGCTGCTGTCAAGGTGCCTTATGTATGGCTTCATAAGCCATTGCATTAAGGGGTAGGCAGGGTGTCCCAGGATCACAAAGGGCATTTCGAGTTCCCCTACGGTGATCTTCTGGTCCGGGAAGAAAGTCCCTGCTTGCAGCTTCCTGAACGGGCCAGTGTTCCGAAAGATGCGTGTGCCAAGCACCTTTCCAGACCAGCCTGCGTTAATGTCCGTGAAATGCCCACGATGATCCACAGGTGCCTGGAGAACCATAGAGAAATACCCCCTCTGATTAATGTACTGGGTGGCTAGGTGGTCTGGTGCCAGATTTGGAATATGCGTGCCATCTGTCACCCCTCTGCAGTCAGGGAAGCCCATTTTTGTGCAAAGCCATCCACAATGTCACGCACGTTGCCCAGAGTCAGGGCCTTTCGGAGCACGATTGGATTAATGGCCCTGCACACTTCTGTCAACACAAGACCAACGGTCAACTTTCCCACGCCGAACTGGTTAGCGACCAATCAGTAGCAGTCTGGAGTAGCCAGTTTTCCACAGTGCAATCGCCACACACTCCTCGAACAACAGGGCAGCTCTCATTCTCGTGTCCTTGCGCCGCAGGGCTGGGGCAAGTTCATCACACAGTCTCATGAATGTGGCTTTCCTCATCCGAAAGTTCTGCAGCCACTGCTCATCATCCCAGACGTGCATCATGATGTGATTCCACCACTCAGTGCCTGTTTCCCGAGCCCAAAAGCGGCGTTCCACTGTGGTCAGCACCTCTGTGAATGCCACAGAGCAATCTCGTGTCGTAACTACTATGGGTGGCGAGATCAGTGTCGAACTCCTCTTGCCTTTGTAGTTTAAGGAATAACTCCATTGTCACTCCTGACATGTTAGTGAGAGCGAGCATCATATTGGTCAACAGTGCGAGATCCATTCCTGCAGACCAAAGAGGCAGAGCATGCAGTACACAAACCATTGAAAGATGTCACCAAATGGAGACGGAAGCACAGGAATTGGTGGGATGCAAAGCAATGCATCACGGAGCATTGCAACAGGACCCAGGATGCCCCACGACCCCCTCCGCCTTCCCACAACTCTTAGTGGCAGAAGAGGAAGAGATGCTCTGTGAGATAGTTGCCCAGAGTGCACCGCTCCAAGTGCCGCAAGTGTGAACACGCTATTGCACAGGCAGCGGACACTGTGAACACACAACAGCGGTTTCCCTTCAGCGCTCTCTGAGCGGCGCTGTAACTCTGCCAGTGTAGACATGCCCTTAGCCTGGTGTAAATCAGGAGTAACTCCACTGCAGACGATCGTGCAATACCAGTGTAAAGGCTGTGGAAGGAAGAGGAGAATCAGGTCCATATTGTTTAGAAACTAAGGCACATAGGAGGATCATGAGAGAGAGAGATTTGAAACAGTCAGCAGGACAATGATCAAGGAACGCATAAGCCTACCTCAATAGGTTAAAGATGAATTTGGCAATTTTTGGGATGGTGGAGATGGACTTATAGACACAGGGCAAGGGAACTGCACATTTTCAATTGAGCGCGAGAGAGCCGGACGTCAGTGGCGTCCAGCGCTGTAGGGCAGCATGTATTCACAAGCAATGGATCACACAACTACAGAAGCAATTGGAAACTGGCACTGGGTAAACCTAGCACCCGTATTCTCAAAACTAGTGGCAGTGCAGCACTCGAGGTGGGGCGCCAGCAACTCCTCCTCATTTCCGGTGGCTAACTTAAAAGGACTGCTGAAAACATAGTCACGACGCTGGAGGGCAGGGATAGGATACAGAGGGACCTGGACAAATTGGAGGATTGGGCCAAAAGAAACCTGATGAGGTTCAATAAGGATAAGTGCAGGGTCCTGCACTTAGGACGGAAGAACCCAAAGCACCGCTACAGACTAGGGACCGAATGGCTAGGCAGCAGTTCTGCGGAAAAGGACCTAGGGGTTACAGTGGACGAGAAGCTGGATATGAGTCAGCAGCGTGCCCTTGTTGCCAAGAAGGCCAATGGCATTTTGGGATGTATAAGTAGGGGAATAGAGAGCAGATCGAGGGACGTGATCGTTCCCCTCTATTCGACATTGGTGAGGCCTCATCTGGAGTACTGTGTCCAGTTTTGGGCCCCACACTACAAGAAGGATGTGGATAAATTGGAGAGAGTCCAGCGAAGGGCAACAAAAATGATTAGGGGTCTGGAACACATGACTTATGAGGAGAGGCTGAGGGAACTGGGAATGTTTAGTCTGCGGAAGAGAAGAATGAGGGGGGATTTGATAGCTGCTTTCAACTACCTGAGAGGTGGTTCCAGAGAGGTTGGTTCTAGACTATTCTCAGTGGTAGAAGAGGACAGGACAAGGAGTAATGGTCTCAAGTTGCAGTGGGGGAGGTTTAGGTTGGATATTAGGAAAAACTTTTTCACTAGGAGCGTGGTGAAACACTGGAATGCGTTACCTAGGGAGGTGGTAGAATCTCCTTCCTTGGAAGTTTTTAAGGTCAGGCTTGACAAAGCCCTGGCTGGGATGATTTGATTGGGGATTGGTCCTGCTTTGAGCAGGGGGTTGGACTAGATGACCTCCTGAGGTCCCTTCCAACCCTGATATTCTATGATTCTATGATTCTATGACTTACCTGGTTCTCGCCCATGAAAGCGCCTGCTGTGACTGCCACATGAACCGAACGCAGTTTCAAATGGAAGGAGATGGCTCACATGGTTGGGAATGGAAAGGGCAGTGGTCTCCGCACCTGTCTTGAAATATTGCCCACACCTTAAAAAAAACACACACCCCTAAATCTAAGAATCCCTGCTAGCAAAATGCATTGCTATCAATGTTTCAACTACACACCCTGCTTGGCAGCTCTGCTATTACCAAAGAGTGACACGTCTATGATACTGTATAGTACTTCAGAGACGGGCTACAGCACCGTTTATCAAGCGGAAAAAAGGGCCTCTGGAGGAACCATCACTTTAGATGGAGTTTGCAGGGCAAGAGGTTACGTGGGATGCCTTTTATGGCAGTGAACAATCGCTCGGTCTGTCAGGGGGAAAATGAGTTTGGTATCCTATAAAAGGATAGTTACGGGTCATAATTTCATGTCAACATTCTCCTGATGTAAATACAGAATTTCTAATGAAGAACAAACTTAAAAAAAAAAAAAAAACTTTGGGACAGGAAGTAAATCTCAGTACTTTAAACAGGTCTTGGCATACTATATGCATGTCTATCCTGATAGCAGTGCCTTCTCAAACTGAAATGACAAATACTGCCTAGCCATGCCGGTTTTGCAAGGGAGAGAGATTTCAATTTATTTCTCATCTGGGAAAAAATGACATTGATGGCTAGTGAGAGATTACTGTGTGTTCCTGAATAGGAGCAAATAAGGGGTGGAAATCCCCTATTCCCAAATGGCAGGAATGAGAATGTCTAATTAAAAAATAATCTTTTATTGGCTGCCAACTCAATCAAAGTTTCAATATACAAGCCACCAATTACAGGAAGTAGATAATCAGCTATGCATTTAAAAGAGTGCCTGCTGAATAATGTGTCCTTTAATTAGATGTATTTTTTAAGACAAAAATTGGATTGCTGGGAAGCAAAGAAAAAGCAACAGTCAGACTAAAAATGGACTCTTCCTCATTTATCCACAGCCAGCAGGAATAATTTAGAGTAACAAAATAAATCACCACAGTTTAGACTATATATTGTAAGCACCATTAAAAATGCAACTTTCCCTGTCCCAGCTACCTCCTACCACTGTGGAATCTTCCTGTAATCCGGGCCAGAGACACCACTGAACTGTGATTGTGGTGGCATATGCTGAATTTTTAAACGTGCTGGTGTGTGAGAAAGCGTAAGTGTAATAAAAATATCACACACACGTATATACTCCTCCCTCACACACAAGAAAACAGAGTATGCAGCATGAAAACCCAGCGTTTGCCAGAGTGATTACACTACAGTGGTGTGTCTTGCCCAAGCTATAGGAAAGAAGCCAAGTTATTCTAGGTAATATGACAGAAAGAGAATGAACAACTCAGTATATTTGAGCACAGAAATTGTTTCGGGCACTTCTCTGATTGCAAACAAGGCCCCGAAGTAAATGTCACCTCATCTACACAAGTCTCTGCCATCATCACAATTCGCATTACAGCTTTCCTAATGCTTAGCATCAGAGATAGCTGGATGGCATGGTGTTTCTCCAAAATAACTAGGCATCCAGGAAGAGAGAGAGAGGGGAAGAGGGGAACAGAAAAAAATGAGTTTGCAGATAGTTACGCAGTGGCTGAAGCCAGGAGTTACTCTTTTTCTTTAAAGTGCACTGAAGTATCACTAGATGCCTTCAGCTTCAGTGTGTATGTTTCCCAAATGAAGTCTTTCCCTGTCATTTAAACCAAGATAAGACATTCTAGCAATGGCAGGCATCATAACAACTTATTTTGAATAGGTTCTCTCTAAACCCATCAACTCCTCCAGATCCCCCTTTCTCATTCAGAAGAGGCAAGGGGCTGTGTAGGTAATTAGGGTGCAGTGGGCACTGAGGAAGCCCCTGTGTTTCAACACCACAAGCTTAAGACTCAAGGTGATTTGGGGATGGGTGAAGAAGGGTGAGATGGAGTGCAGGTGAGAAAAAGCTACTCTCCATGACACCTGCCTCACCAAAACATGTGCGCCATGAACTCTACAGAGTTCTAGTGTGAAGCTATCAGGGATTCCTCCATGAGGCTCTGTGTATTGCCCCATTCCATGTAGTTTTATGGGAGGAAAAAAACCATCTCGTTACTAGAACATCAAGCCTTATCTGGACGAAAGTGATAGTTTTCTAACAGTAAATGTATAGTATTCAAGGATTAATCCAGGCTATTCTGTGCAAAATAGACCAGGTAAATACAAATTCACCACAAAGACTATAAGAAAGGATGATTCCCTTCAAGAACAAGAAGACTTCAGGCCAAATTCAGACCTGGTGTAAATGGATTCCACAGAGTTGCGTTCACTTAGGGAGTCTGAGTTCTACCCTCTACTTTCAGATAATGTCACCACCGAAAACATTTTCCCTTTCAGATACAGGGGTGTAAACTGAAGTCACAGGGCCAGAGTCAGGTCCCTGCTCTGGCCTTTGTTTCCCACTTTTGGGAGGCATATTAGGACTATAAAGTGACCACATGGGTTGTGGGGAAAATTACCCTAGTACAAGAGCTGAATGGATGTCTTCACTGTCCGCCCTCACATCCACCAGTGTAGGAGGTGGGAGCACAGTCCAGAATCCAGATTCTTCTAGTTACACCAGGGATTAATTTGGCCCAGTGGAGGTACTCCAGATTGCCAGAGGCATAACTAGGAGCAGTATTTGGCTGCTCCTTTCTAAGCTGGCTAACTTCTAAGGAATTATCATGGAGTCTGCGTCAAACAGATGCCAAAACCTCAAAAGCAGCTCTACGTTTTCAGCAGGGCAGGGAATAGCAGCATTCCTGGCAATGGCATGCTTACAGGCATATGCAGGTATCATCCAAGACTGCTGGAGGAGAAAACATCATCACTGTCCCCCCACAGCTACATCCAACCTGCTCTAGTGAGAGACCCCAGGTTGGCATTAGCCCACTCACCATGCTGTGACACAGCGGCCCATTTGTGGCTCACTGCTCTGTATCAGCAACTCCTCAGGCCTGACATACTCTCTACACCTCAGACATATGTCCTTTGAAATCTAACACCACACTGGTCATTAACGTCCCTGTGAAATGCCCGTAACAACTCAGTGGATGCAATTATAGATACTCTCTGACATTGTATCCTGGAGACTGTAAACAGCCAAAGGTGACAAAATAGGTATCTTCCATATAAGGGGCAAGAAAAATATGGTGGCAGATGCCCTGTTCAGGAAAGAGGGCTCTGATCTGCTGCCTCTGGGATAAGGCTAAGACCTTTCACCTAGGAAGACAAGAGAAACCAGCCCCTTGTGCTTCTGTGGAATGTCCTGACTGAGAGAAAGTCAGCCTTGGCTGGGAAAAAGGAAGACTGGTGAGACAAAGCCCCTTGAACAAAGCCTGCACCTTGCTAGATTAAGCCCTGGTCTACACTAGGAGTTTAGGTCGAATTTAGCAGCGTTAAATCAATGTAAACCTGCACCCGTCCACACGATGAAGCCCTTTTTTTCGACTTAAAGGGCTCTTAAAATCGATTTCCTTAATCCTCTGACAAGTGGATTAGCGCTTAAATCGGCCTTGCCGGGTCGAATTTGGGGTACTGTGGACACAATCAGACGGTATTGGTCTCTGGGAGCTATCCCAGAGTGCTCTATTGTGACCGCTCTGGACAGCACTCTCAACTTAGATGCACTGGCCAAGTAGACAGGAAAAGGCCCCCGAACTTTTGAATTTCAATTTCCTGTTTGCATGGTCACCTGCAGCTTGTCACGCTGGCTAGAGCTCATCAGCAGAGGTGACCATGCAGAGCTCAACAGCAGAGGTGACCATGATGGAGTCCCAGAATCGCAAACGAGCTCCAGTATGGACCGAACGGGAGGTACGGAATCTGATCGTTGTATGGGGAGAGGAATCCGTGCTATCAGAACTCCGTTCCAGTTTTCAAAATGCCAAAACATTTGTCAAAATTTCCCAGGGCATGAAGGACAGAGGCCATAACAGGGACCCGAAGCAATGCTGCGTGAAACTTAAGGAGCTGAGGGAAGCCTACCAGAAAACCAGAGAGGCGAACGACGGCTACGGGTCAGAGCCCCAAACATGCCGCTTCTATGATGAGCTGCATGCCATTTTAGGGGGGTCAGCCACCACTACCCCAGCCATGTTCTTTGACTCCTTCAATGGAGATGGAGGCAACACAGAAGCAGGTTTTGGGGACGACGAAGATGATGATGAAGAAGTTGTAGATAGCTCACAGCAAGCAAGCGGAGAAACCAGTTTTCCCAACAGCCAGGAACTGTTTCTCACCCTGGAGCTGGAGGCAGTCCCCCCGGACCCACCCAAGGCTGCCTTCCAGACCCGCCAGGCGGAGAAGGGACCTCTGGTGAGTGTACCTTTTAAAATACTATACATGGTTTAAAAGCAAGCACGTTTAATGATTAATTTGCCCTGGCATTTGCAGCTCTCCTGGATGTACTCCCAAAGCCTTTGCAAAAGGTTTCTGGGGAGGGCAGCCTTATTCCAGCCACCATGGTAGGACACGTTACCACACCAGGCCAGTAGCACGTACTCAGGAATCATTGTAGAACAAAGCATTGCAGTGTATATTTGCTGGCATTCAAACAACATCCGTTCTTTATCTCTCTGTGTTATCCTCAGGAGAGTGATATCATTCATGGTCACCTAGTTGAAATAGAGTGCTTTTCTTAAGGGGACATTCAGAGGTGCCCGTTCCTGCTGGGCTGTTTGCCTGTGGCTGAACAGGAATGTTCACCGCTGTTAGCCACAGGGAAGGGGGAGGAGGGAGAGGCTAGCCACGTGGTGAGGGGAGGCAAAATGCGACCTTGGAACAAAAGCACATGTGCTGTGTATGTAATGTTAACAGCAAGGTTTACCGTGAAAGAGTGTAGCCATTGTTCTAGAAAATGTGTCTTTTTAAATACCACTGTCCCTTTTTTTTTCTCCACAAGCTGCATGTGTTTCAACGATCACAGGATCTTCTCCTTCCCAGAGGCTAGTGAAGATTAGAAGGCGAAAAAAACACACTCATGATGAAATGTTCTCTGAGCTCATGGTGTCCTCCCACACTGACATAGCACAGACGACTGCATGGAGGCAGACAATGTCAGAGTGCAGGAAAGCACAATATGACCGGGAGGAGAGGTGGCAGGCTGAAGAGAGTAAGTGGCGGACTGAAAAGAGGGCTGAAGCTCAAATGTGGCGGCAGCGTGATGAGAGGAGGCAGGATTCAATGCTGAGGCTGCTGGAGGATCAAACCAATATGCTCCAGGGTATGGTTGAGCTGCAGGAAAGGCAGCAGGAGCACAGACCACCGCTACAGCCCCTGTGTAACCAACCGCCCTCCTCCCCAAGTTCCATAGCCTCCTCACCCAGACGCCCAAGAACTCGGTGGGGGGGCCTCCGGACACCCGGCCACTCCACCCCAGAGGATTGCCCAAGCAACAGAAGGCTGGCATTCAATAAGTTTTAAAGTTTTAAAATTTTAAAGTGCTTTGTGGCCTTGTCCTTCCCTCCTCGATCACCCCTCCTGGTGCTTCTCTCCTCCACCACCCCTCCTGGGCTATCTTGGTAGTTATCCCCCTATTTGTGTGATGAATGAATAAAGAATACATGAATGTGAAGCAACAATGACTTTATTGCCTCTAACAGTGGTGATCGAAGGGAGGAGGGGAGGGTGGTTAGCTTACAAGGAAGTAGAGTGAACCAAGGGGTGGGGGTTTCATCATGGAGAAACAAACAGAACTTTCACACCGTAGCCTGTCCAGTCATGAAACTGGTTTTCAAAGCTTCTCTGATGCGCACCGCACCCTACTGTGCTCTTCTAACTGCCCTGGTGTCTGGCTGTGCGAAACCAGCAGCCAGGCGATTTACCTCAACCTCCCACCCCGCCATAAATGTCTCCCTCTTACTCTCACAGATATGATGGTGCACACAGCAAGCAGTAATAACAGTGGGAATATTGGTTTCGCTGAGGTCTAAGCGAGTCAGTAAACTGCGCCAGCGCGCTTTTAAACGTCCAAATGCACATTCTACCACCATTCTGCACTTGCTCAGCCTGTAGTTGAACAACTCCTGACTACTGTCCAGGCTGCCTGTGTATGGCTTCATGAACCATGGCATTAAGGGGTAGGCTGGGTCCCCAAGGATACAAATAAGCATTTCAACATCCCCAACGGTTATTTTCTGGTCTGGGAATAAAGTCCCTTCCTGCAGCTTTTGAAACAGACCAGAGTTCCTGAAGATGCGAGCGTCATGTACCTTTCCCGGCCATCCCACGTTGATGTTGGTGAAACGTCCCTTGTGATCCACCAGTGCTCGCAGCACTATTGAAAAGTACCCCTTGCGGTTTATGTATTCGCTGGCTTGGTGCTCCGGTGCCAAGATAGGGATATGGGTTCCGTCTATGGCCCCACCACAGTTAGGGAATCCCATTGCAGCAAAGCCATCCACTATGACCTGCACATTTCCCAGAGTCACTACCCTTGATATCAGCAGATCTTTGATTGCGTTGGCTACTTGCATCACAGCAGCCCCCACAGTAGATTTGCCCACTCCAAATTGATTCCCGACTGACCGGTAGCTGTCTGGCATTGCAAGCTTCCACAGGGCTATCGCCACTCGCTTCTCAACTGTGAGGGCTGCTCTCATCTTGGTATTCTTGCGCCTCAGGGCAGGGGAAAGCAAGTCACAAAGTTCCATAAAAGTGCCCTTACGCATGCGAAAGTTTCGCAACCACTGGGAACCATCCCAGACCTGCAACACTATGCGGTCCCACCAGTCTGTGCTTGTTTCCCGAGCCCAGAATCGGCGTTCCACCGCATGAACCTGGCCCATTAGCACCATGATGCCCACATTGCCAGGGCCCCTGCTTTGAGAGAAGTCTGTGTCCATGTCCTCATCGCTCATGTTACCGCGCTGACGTCACCTACTCGCTCGGTATCGCTTTGCCAGTTTCCGGTGCTGCATATACTCCTGGATAATGCGCGTGGTGTTTAACGTGCTCCTAATTGCCAAAGTGATCTGAGCGGGCTCCATGCTTGCCGTGGTATGGTGTCTGCACAGAAAAAAGGCACGGAACGATTGTCTGCCGTTGCCCTGACGGAGGGAGGGGCGACTGACGACATGGCTTACAGGGTTGGCTTACAGGGAATTAAAATCAACAAAGGGGGTGGCTTTGCGAGAAACTGAATGGCCCCCTCAAGGATAGAACTCAAAACCTCAAGGATAGAACTCATAACTGGGTTTGGCAGGCCGTTGATTTCACAGAGGGAAGGAGGAGAAAATGAATACAAAACAAATCTGGTCTATTTCTTGTTTTGAGCCACTTCATCTATCTTTGTACATCTTGCTGGCAGCAGACTGTGCAGTACAACCGCTAGCCGTCATCATCTCCTGGGTGCTCGGCAGAAGACGGTGCAATATGACGACTAGCCATCATCTTCTGCTGGCTGGAGGTTAAAAGACAGTGCACTGCCGGTAGGACTGAATCGCCACGAGACAAACTTAAAAGGGAAATGACCTGGCTGAGTCACTCCCATGTTTGCCCAGGCGCCCGATTAAAAGAGCACCCAGGACTATGTCGATGACGGCTACCAGTCATACTGCACTGTCTGCTGCCAAAAGGCAATTAACTGCTGCTGTGTAGCAATGCAGTACTACGTCTGCCAGCACCCAGGAGACATACGTTGATGGTTTGCTGAGCGGGCTCCATGCTTGCCATGGTATGGCGTCTGCACAGGTAACTCAAGAAAAAAGGTGCAAAACGATTGTCTGTCCCTGCTTTCACGGAGGGAGGGAGGGAATGGGGACCTGACGATATGTACCCAGAACCACCCGCGACAATGTTTTAGCCCCATCAGGCACTGGGATTTCTACCCAGAATTCAGATGGGCGGCGGAGACTGCGGGAACTGTGGGATAGCCATCCACAGTGCAACGCTCCGGAAGTCGACGGTCGCCTCGGTACTGTGGACACACTCCGCCGACTACATGCACTTAGAGCACTTGTGTGGGGACACACACAATCAACTGAATAAAACCGCTTTCTACAAAACCGACTTCTATAAATTCGACCTAATTTCGTAGTGTAGACATACCCTAAGTTTTAGACTTTTCGATGGGTGTTTTCACTTCTATTTGCTTGTCACCCTTTCTAACTTTACTCTTTTATTGGCATCACTTACCCTACGTCTTATTGTTAATAAACTTGCTTTGTTTGTATATAAACCAACTCACTACTGTGTTTGAAGGGAAAGGTGTATTTCCCCCAGGTAAGTTTATAAGCTGTGATGTATTTGTGTGTCTTTAGAGGAACAAACAAACCTTATTATTTCTCTGAGATCCCCAAAGTGTCCACTCCTCACCTGGTTAACATGGTTTGGGGGAAATTTGGGACTGGGAGTGTGTTGCGGTCACCTTGCAGGTTGTAACAAAGCTGCCGGAAGGCTGTAGAAAGGCTGCTGGGATCACAGTTGCTGAACCAGGGCTGTCTAGCACACAGACTGTCAGGGTTCAGCCTGCCTGCTTGTGGGCTGGCTGTGAGCATCCCAGGCAGGGAGCTACAGCAGCAAACCCAAACAAGTTATCAAGCAGTGTTTTGCTACTTTGCTTAGCTGTAAATTTCTATTAGTATCGATGGAAATATTTTTTCATTGATTTGTGTGTGTACAATGAAGTCAACATTTACCAATAAAAATCTAATCCTTCCAAGCCTTTAAGCAAAGGGAGACTGGACCAAAGTTTTGCCTCTGTCTTCACGAACAAGGTCAGCTCCCAGACTACTGCATTGGACAGCACAGCATGGGGAGGAGGTGACCAGCCCCCTGTGGAGAAAGAAGTGGCTCGGAACTATTTAGAAAAGCTGAATGAGCACAAGTCCATGGGGCCGGAAGCACTGCATCCGAGGGTGCTCAAGGAGTTGGCAGATGTGGTTGCAGAGCCATTGGCCATTATCTTTGAAAACTCATGGTGATCAGGGGAGGTCCCAGATGACTGGAAAAAGGCTAATGTAGTGTCCATCTTTAAAAAAGGGAAGGAGGAGGATCCGGGGAACTACAGGCCAGTCAGCCTCACCTCAGCCCCTGGAAAAATCATGGAGCAGGTCCTCAAGGAATCAATTCTGAAGCACTTAGAGGAGAGGAAAGTGATCAGGAATAGTCAGCGTGGATTCACCAAGGGCAAGTCATGCCTGACTAATCTAATTGCCTTCTATGACGAGATAACTGGCTTTGTGGATGTGGGGAAAGCAGTGGACGTGTTGTTCCTTGACTTTAGCAAAGCTTTTGATATGGTCTTCCACAGTATTCTTGCCAGCAAGTTAAAGACGTATGGGCTGGATGAATGGACTATAAGGTAGATAGAAAGTTGGCTAGATTGTCGGGCTCAACGGGTAGTGATCAGTGGTTCCATGTCTAGTTGGCAATCGGTAACAAGCGGAGTGCCCCAACGGTTGGTCCTGGGGCTGGTTTTGTTCAATATCTTCATTAATGATCTGTAGGATGGTGTGGACTGCACCTTCAGCAAGTTTGCAGATGACACTAAACTGGGAGGAGTGGTAAATATGCTGTAGGGTAGGGATAGGGTGCAGAGGGCCCTAGACAAATTAGAGGATTGGGCCAAAAGAAATCTGATGAGGTTCAACAAAGGCAAGTACCAAGTCCTGCACTTAGGACGGAAGAATCCCATGCATTGCTACAGACTAGGAACCGAGTGGCTAGGCAGAAGTTCTGCAGAAAAGGACGTAGGGGTTACAGTGGATGAGAAGCTGGATATGAGTCAACAGTGTGCCCTTGTTGCCAAGAAGGCTAACGGCATTTTGGGCTGTATAAGTAGGGGCATTGCCAGCAGATCACGGACATGATCGTTCCTCTCTATTCAACATTAGTGAGGCCTCATCTGGAGTACTGTGTCCAGCTTTGAGCCCCACACTACAAGAAGGATGTGGAAAAATTGGAAAGCGTCCAGCGGAGGGCAACAAAAATGATTAGGGGACTGGAACACATGACTTATGAGGAGAGGCTGAGGGAACTGGGATGGTTTAGTCTGCAGAATAGAAGAACGAGGGGGGATTTGATAGCTGCTTTCAACTACCTGAAAAGGGGTTCCAAAGAGGATGGATCTAGGCTGTTCTCAGTGGTAGCAGATGAGAGATCGAGGAGTAATGGTCTCAAGTTGCAGTGGGGAAGGGTTAGGTTGGATATTAGGAAAAACGTTTTCACTAGGAGGGTGGTGAAGCATTGGAATGCGTTACCTGGGGAGGTGGTGGAATCTGCTTCCTTTGAGGTTTTTAAGGCCTGGCTTGACAAAGCCCTGGCTGCGATGATTTAGTTGGGGATTGGTCCTGCTTTGAGCAGGGGGTTGGACTAAATGACCTCCTTAGGTCCCTTCCAGCCTTGAGATTCTATGAAAGTTCCCTGCAAATCTTTCCCATTGAACCAGTGTTAATTCAAAAGGACACTTTTGCAGAGGAATAAGTGTTCAGATCCTGCCAGTACATTTTAATAACACCAGACCATTGCTTAATACAATAGGAATATTTACTGATATTACTGCGTATTCAGACAGGAGCATATGCTCACTCTGATGTATTTTGATATAAATAAACTCACTCTTCCAGGTCAATACATACCCAAAGCCTGATGGATGTTCCTCCTCTTAGCATTTCTTAAGATATTGATTATATGTCTTTTTCATTTTGAAGTCTATTTATTGTATTTATCATTCACCCATCCAGTTGTTTCAAGGTGCCAACTAGAAAAATTAATACTGGTATTAAATTCATCCATAAAGGACTTTATTCTCCACAGCTACTAGATTCAGCTGAAGGATCTTTAGACTTCTTTACTACAGACAGCATTTTCCAAAAAGATGGCATGTCATGCTAAGAAAATGACCCACCTGGGGCTATTCTGATCCCTAGCAAGGAGTTCCACAATCCAGATCACTCTGCTGAGAATTAGCTACCTCCTTCTCCTAAGAGTTTCATCTCCAACTCCATTAGGCTTCGCTTCCCTGCTGAGTGCCGCTACCTTGGTGGGTCACGAATGGAGAGCTGGCTTCTAAAGATCCAGTTAGACCCCACCTTTTCAGTGGGAGTTTTGACACTGACTTCCGTGATAGAAGGACCAAGACCTAAAATAGCCAGATCCTTCCTATACTTTTGAGATTAGGGAAAAGGCTCTAAATTACATCTGATGTGATGGGCTTGTGGTGGATTTTTCTTGTTTATGAGGCAGCTGTCACATGTTGCTACATCTATACCAACAGAGACAATGAAATGTCAAAAAAGAAACACCCCTCTTTGTTGATGTAAATCTCAGCCAGATGTGTTTAATTCTTCATAATATAACTCTGAATGCTAAGAAATTTCTACCCTGCAAGAAGGTTTGGGTTTTTTTATTTTATTTGAGGGAAGGGGGATGGGGGAGAGAGGTTAATTTTTAGTTCATAAAAAAACAAGTTCCCGAAGGAAGTTTTCATCACAAACTATAGCTTGCAAACTAAATATCTCCCCTAGCATAGTTTAAACGTTACTTGGTGAAGATCAGGATACATGATCATAAGGGTCCCCTCCGGCCTTAAAAATCTATGAATGTGTGTTCATTTATAGTTTCAAATCTTGATAAAGAGTTATTTCCGCCTACACTTTGTGTATCTAGAGAGTACTGCAGATCACACCCAGAAATGTGAGTAAACCAATACAGTACTGCTGCAGAGGAGACCCCCTTCTGGGTAACCTCAGACATCTACCACCAAGGAAACAATTCAGTTCCCCCACAAAGTTCCTGGATTCCTACCTCCATTTTTCATTATTATTGTAAATAGGGAAGTGGTCAAGGAACAGGGCAAACACTGATAGATAAAAGCCCTCTGCCAAAACCAAGGTCAGGCTCTTATGACGAAAAGCTTTCTTCCAGCTTTTACAGCCAGAGCACACATTGGGGTCGTGGGATGTAGAAGCAGGTTCAGTCCATATGTTTCCTAGGAGCACGTCCACCTAAACAAGCCTTACAGGGGCTGCAGCAGGATGCAGCACAGCCTCTCCTGCGCGCTAGCTCTGATTACGTGGCAAATGTCCATGAGCAATGGCTCCACCGCGTTAGGATGTCGAGCAGCCAGGTGCAGACCTTGAGTGCAAGGTCAGAGGTTGGGACTCACCCTTGCACGGTTGCACAGGGTTGGAGAAAATGTTTCCTCGTGCTCTGATCCCACTGGTACACACCCCACACACCCCCACACACCCATGGGACAGGTCACAATCAAATGCTAAGGTGATTAAACCACACAATGACTGCATCCTTGAAAATCAATCGTCCATGGGACCATAGCAGTGAGGTCTAAAATTTGCCTTCTATCAGTGTTCCAATTAACCTCCTGTCACAGGGTGGCTGGCCCCAGTCACTAAAGTAGGTCCAGCACCCCTGTGCCAATTAAGGGGGCAGGGCTATACCTCTGGCTATACAGGGTGTGCGAGAGAGATCTGGTGAAAGGGAACTGCTTGAGAGAGGGCTACAGAGCTGCAGGAAGTAGGTCTGCCAGAGTCCCTGGGGACGGGAGGCAGTGAGAAACTAAAGCATAAAGGGTGATCTGAGGAACTGTTTTTCGTTGTTTGTTTCTTTAAATTTGGACAATAAGCCTGCCTAAGAGACTGTGGGTATGGCAGGGTGTCTTTGGGAACTGGAGAGAAGCGCTACCTAGTTATACCTCTCCAAATCTACCAGGTGACAAATGGGTGTGCAGGGAAAGCAGCTACCTTCCCGCCTGCCCCCCAATAGATCCTTACTTGGAATGGCCTATATCTGCAGAATTTACCGTGGCTTATCAGCTCTAGCTTGCAATCGTTATTAGAATCGTGATCTATTCTGCCACTGATTTTGTCCTTTTCCATTTGGGAAATGGATATTCCCAGCTGCCCATCCCTGAATGGTGCAGGATTGAACAAGACTTCATGAAACCACACAGATGATTTGCCTGCCCAGGGTCCTCCCTACAAATCCCTTCCCACTTCTTCCACTAATCCTTCCAACCCTGATCTCACAAATGTTGTCCCTATGCCCCCACTCTTGCCCTGTGTTTTGCTTTTGTCTGGTTCAAACTGCAGGAACCTTGTCTCCTTATTGGGAAGGGATGTTATAGCTGTTGCTTCAGGGCTTAAGCCAATCTAGTATTAGAGACCAAGCTGAGACCTATGTGTGGGGCAGACTACCCCACATCTGCCTACTATGAGCTTCTTATACCTTCTTCCAAAGCATCTGGTGCTGAGCATTGTCAAAGACAGGATACTGGACTAGATGGACCCTGGGTCTGACCCAGTCTTGCAATTTCTATGTCTCATAAAGCGTCGGCTACATCTATGTTACTATCCAACTAATGCATAATTTACCTTCTTAGGTCAGAGTGGTTTTGTTTGTGCACCGTAATTGCTGATGATGTCAGCTCTGACATTTGTGTTTGGAGGCTAAAAGCCACAATAGAGCCATTGTCAACTATGGCCAGTTTTTCGTCCCTCAAGGAGCAAGTATTGCAGACGTATAGGTCTGAACAACAATTTATAATTAAAAAGAAAAGGAGTACTTGTGGCACCTTAGAGACCAACCAATTTATTTGAGCATAAGCTTTTAGCATAAGCTCACGAAAGCTTATGCTCAAATAAATTTGTTAGTCTCTAAGGTGCCACAAGTACTCCTTTTCTTTTTGCGAATACAGACTAACACGGCTGTTACTCTGAAACCTGACAATTTATAATTAACAATCTGTGAGGAGGAGTTAGAAGGATGTTTGGAGGCCTGAACAGCATCTCATTTTAGGTGATTAGCATTTGGGACCCATGATCTGGTCAAATTGCCCTTTGCATGCTAATACTTTTATTTTTGGTTACAACACGCTCCGGTTTGAGTGAATGGGAAACCAAGGAGAGTGGGCTTTGTGACTGTCTGGAATATGGGTGACCATCTAAGTTCCCTGTAAGCTGTGTGGCCGCACAGCAGGCTATCAAGGGCTGCGCAGGCAGGGAGAGGCGCCCCTTCCCCAGCCCAGCCCAGGCCCACCAGAGCTGCCGCAGAGAAGCGCCCCTCCCCCAGCCCAGCCCAACCCTGAGCCCCCTCCAACACCCCAATCCCCTCATCCCCAGCCCCACCCCAGAGCCTGCACAACCAGCCAGAGCCCTCACACCGCACAGCCCAACCCTCTGCCCCAGCCCTGAGTCCCCTCCCCCACCACACACCACCTCGATATTGGTGCACATAACAAAATTCATTCCGCACATGGACGTAAAAAATTAGAGGGAACACTGGTGACCATTTATAATATCAGCCATACCTATACTGCAAAATTGCAATGAATCTTATACCACATATGCCATGTAAGATGTCAGTGGAAATATTATGATTTGCTAAATATGATAAGCTTGTTTATATGTATGTATCATCTTTGTATCATGAGTTACAAATGTGTGAGGTACACCGATATCTCAGACTTGTTCTGTGTATCTAGGTGACACCCCCAGACAGATTGGCATCAGCACTATCCAGCCTGCTTGATGGCCCATCAAGGGCAATCAGCTGTACAATGAATCCATTGAGAGAAGCCAGGGGTTATGCCTATAAATCAGCAGGACATGTAGGGACATGCCTATGGACAGGGAACTCCCAATACTTTTCCATACTCATGTGCTGTGAGCTTTTCTTTCGGACAAAGGATGTACAAGCCATGCGGCAGAGAATATAAAAAGGCAGCTGCGTCACCTCCATTTTGTCTTCAATCCTGCTTCTCACCTCTGGAGTAACTTCTCTGCAAACTGAAGCTTTGAACAAAAGACTGATAGGCCCATCCAAAATTTGGATGTGTTCCAGAGGGACTGTACAAGCCAGCAAACTCACCAATGCTGCTAAGAACCTGGACTCTGAAGTCACATGTATGCATCTGATTGCTTTGACCATTTAACAACTCTCTTCACCTTCTTTTGTAATAAATAGTTGTTTTTGATACTAAAGGATTGGCTGGCAGCGTGGTATTTTGGGTAAGATCCAAACTAATATTGATCTGGTAATGTGGCTGACCCTTTGGGGATAGAAGAACGTTTTGTATAGTGAATAGAGTTTTAAGTAACTTCTCACTTTACTGGACGTATTTGCTGATTGGGAGCCAGAGACTGGAATGCAATAAAGGGGGCTGTGTAATTTCTTTTTTTCCTCAGCTTGTTGATAACCAGTGTGGGGAATCAGGAGCACAGTTTGTGACAGCTTGGTGAATTTAACTACAGTGTTAACCGGCTGGGGGGGAATCAGCTCTCCTTTTTGCAGCTTGCTCTGATCTTGGCATTTCCAGTGTGGGCAACCCTAGACACCTCAGGTCACAGGCTTGTTTCTGGAGTGCGCATGATGGGCACAGATATAAGACATGAAGATATTAAGCAGCTAAGCAGGTGCTGGTTAACATGCAACTGTGAGTACAATACTTTCCCTTTTATATTTTAGCATTCCGATGGATGTTTGGCATGACTAGCTAGTTAAGGCGGTGCTCAATTAAATCCACAACAAACCATGCAAAATCCCCAATTTCCAACTGCATAAAGGAGCAAATGTAGGAAATCTAATCAGCCAAGCTGTGTGCAGGTGAGCTGAAGAAATAATCTTCCTCTGCAACCTGCAGGCTAAATTAGCACCCACAGCTCCTGTATCCCTACTCTGCATGCTGGTGGAGCTGGTTAGCAGAGGATCCAGGTGCCTAGCCTTTGCTGTTTCCATGCTGCACCAGCATTGCCACTTCTGGAGCCCTCTGCACCTCCCAAAATATACCAGGCAAGCCATTTTGAAATAGGCAATAGGTCATATTTTGTGTCTAAAACACAACTCCCTTTAACTTGTTTCTGTTTTTTAAAATAAATTAACAGAAGCAAACTGTTTAACTTGCAGCTGTGCCAAAAACACCATGACAACACCAAAGAAATAGAAAGCTTCAAACCAGGGTAAGGTCCTCGACTCACCCCTTTCCCCACCCCCAAGGAATTACAGGGATCTCACCACACTTCAGGTTCTTAGATGACAAACATCCCTAGGAACTGCAATAAGGAACAACAGAATGAGTCACGCACATATTTCTTCTACCTGTTCAATTTCCCAGTGGACTGGGCTGGTTTGTCTCGCCTCCCGATCCTGACATTACTCAAAAGTAGCTTGTTGTATGTCAATTTATCAAGTAGCTTGGGCTTTGTCTGGCTCTGCACAAGTCTGCAGTAAAACACAGGGGTGATTATTTCTATTAAGAACATGGGGCCAGACCTTCAGCAGACATAAATCATTGAAATCAGTGCAGCAATACCTATATGCACCAGCTGAGGATCTGGCTAGTGATGATTAACTACTGACATACCCATGGGCCTCAGGTAATTCATGAAAATGGGACTGAAATGCTAAAAGATTATAAAGTGGTATGAAGAAGCTCTCAGTAGGCATTTGGCTATCAAGGGGACGGGAGCTGCAGAAGCACCTAGAGAGACAGAACAGCAATAATCTATGGCAGAAACAAAACTATAACGTTTTACCCTCCCCTGCCAGCAGTTTCAGTGCTCCATGACCTTGTGCTAGCTCAGAGGAGGAATTATTCTAGGGCCAATATTCCCAGGGCAGTTTCTCGGAGCACAGTTAGCAGTTTTCCAGATAGTTTTAATTTACTAGTCATCCAATTGATAATTACCTGCCCTTTCATAAAGGACACTACAGTTTAAAAGATTACAATCGGGTTTTAGAGTCTAAGTCAATGTTCAAGTCTTCCCTCCCTTGTAAGTCTTGGGCTTGACTCTCCCTTTCACCCCCGCAGTATAAAGGAGTGGTAAAGGGGGCAAAAATGGCTCCTTAGGCGTACCCCTGGCATGAGGGGGTTCCTTGGGCAGATGATCGCTGCTGGAAGGGCTCTATGCAACCCCCAAAATAGGCGATAGCAGAAGAGAGGGCAGAATGCTGTGCTACAGTTATTCTGAGCTGCCAGATAGCCCATGGGAGCACTTGCAGCCAGCGTCCGAGAGCTTCCTGCAGGCTCCCTACATGGGAAGTGCAAAGATGGAGTAAAGTCTTAAAGGGGCACAGTGTGAGCAGGCTGGGGCTAGAGCTCAAAGTACAAAGGTAATACAGCCTTTAATGAAGTCCTGGAGGCAACCCTCCTTCTAGAATCCCTGGCACCAGTCTCCAGTGAGAGACGGAGGACGGCCAGGGAACAGAGCTGTCATGGAGGCAGAAAACTTCTGTCAGGTAGGTAGGGTTTCCCTCCACAGGAAGGATTCAGCAGAAACTCCACAAGAGGAACCAGACAGATATTTCCCACCCTTAGCCCTCTGTATGTTTCTCCCCACACAAGGCAATGATCATGTCCTGAATAAGGATCAGCCAAGACACTGAAAGTGTCCATAAGCTGAACACATAAGACTCTACACCTTGAACTAGCGGGTGTAACAGACCCACTACCTCTGTGAATCAGACAGAGTGGGACATGTAACACCTGCTAGCTCTCACTGTACAGTGACGTTTTCAGTTCTATAGATTCCCGAGTCAATCCCTGGTGCCTTGGCCAAGATCGTGGCAAAACTGTTTTTAGACTGAAAATTAGGTTTTCGATTAACCCTTTTTTTGTGAAAAGAATCTGCTTTCTGTCGGAAAATATCAGCTCCTCATCAAAACACTGAACACCCAAAAACTGAAATGATTTTGAGTTTTGGACAAAAAAACGAAAGCTTCCATTTAGTAAGTGTCCAAAAAAAAATTTCCTAACATTTGCAATTAAAATGAAATATTTTGACATTCTTGAATAGAAATATTTCATTTTGGGTCAGTTCCATATTTAAACATGCCCTCCTGAGCCACCGTAGCGCCACATGAGAGCTGTCCTTTGCGTGCCTCATACCCCCACTCTCCTCTATGGACCAGATTTTCCAGCTGGACTAACTCTCCCACAATGCACCACAGCTATGTGACTCTGATGATGCACTGTGACAGATCAGGAAGAGAGGAGAGTGTGATGCATCATGGGAGAAAGACATCTGAACTCCAGCTCCTATAAGCCACCATGATTCAACCAACCCAAAACAAAATATCTCATTTTGATTTTCTTAAGGGAAACTTTTGGTTTTCAGGTTTTCAACACAGTCAAAATTTTCTGTGCATTTTTTTTGGGGGGTGGGTGGTTTAAAAAAAATCCATTTTCATTGACATTTTCTCCAGGGGGAAAAAAACAGTTTTCTGAGCAGCTGTGTGTCACATAAGTGGGCACTTATCCTACCTCCTGTGTAGAGGAAGTATGTGATCCACTGATCAGCATATGTTACATCTCCCCGTGTTTCTGAGCCACAGAGGATGTAAATCTGTTACAAGTCTGGTTTCTTAACTCAAGCTATAAAACATTCAGATGAGTTCAGCTTTGTAAGTTTGGGGTTGAATCCCTGATGTTGGCCAACATAGCAGCTGTCACATCAATGCTCCATGCCAATGGGGTAGGAATGACAGAGCCAAACTCTCCACTACCGTAAACTGAAGGACAGTCCCAACCCTTCAAACAGACTAGCAAAAGTTGCATTATTTTCAATAGTCAAGGCTTTATGGTGTCATGTTTCTGTTTAAGGATTAAAATATTCTCCTTGATAATACGCTAGGGTAGATCTACAGCATGTGATGCTGAGAGAGGCCTTGTACTTTAAAATATCAAAAATTATCCTTAGAAGTGGATTTTTAGCCATCTAAATATCTCCTTTTAATTATTAGTTTGACTGTCGCAAGCCTAGGAATGTAAAGGCTTAAATCCTCATGGCTAATTAAAGTAGTGTATGGAGGGAGAGCTGAAGGATTAGGAGAAAGCAGCCTATCTTTGTGACTACTACTGAGCCCTTGTTTTATCTGTTATAAACTGAACAAAAATAGTCTTAAAGATGAAGGAGACAACAAATACAATATTGTACCAGTCCTACAACTCAAGGGGAAAACTAATGACTGAAGAAAGCAAAGCTAACCAAGTAATACAAGACTGCATTTCCAACCAAGAGGAATAAGAGGCAAGCACTTGGATCAAACCAATAAGTTAAAGTGCATGTTAAAAATATTTCTTATTCATGCCTATTTCCGGAAGCCTTTGGGTTTTTTGTTTGGGTTTTTTCTTGGTGTGGGGGTCCCTCTTGTGCTAATTGTCCTACAGCCAATGTCTCTGGCCTATCGCCAGATATTTGGTGTTCTCTGAATATATTCTTTATTCTAGATGATAAAGGTAAACCCACCATGGAAATGTTTTAGCAGCAGAAGAATTGATGGAGTTCTGCTTTTAATTCACTGTACTCCAAAGCTGTTGATCACTCTAAATACTATCTACTTTTAGTGTGTGTGTTTTTTAAATATTGCTAATGTTCAGTGGCAGAATCAATAGAAGGGAATATGAAAAGAATTTTAAACACAATATTCAGATGTGAAAAGGTCTTTTGGCCCTTTGAAAACAGACACCCATGTTCAGATCAAAGTTCCTCAAAAAGTGCTTAGCTGAAAGATTAAAATAAATGAACCCAAACTAAACAAGTTAGGCTTGTTGAGCTTTTTAAGCAGTCATCTTAAAAACCTAAACTACTGCAGTGTAGCATTGACTCCCACCTTGTAACTCCAACATATACCTATTATATACACAATATTTAGCCCACCCGGTCAAACAGAACAGTGAAAACATCCACCCACCCTGTTCCTGGACCCATGATGGCAGAGGAGTCAGGGAAGGGGTAGGCAGAATACCAAGAGTGACATGTTATCGTCTCCAGTCCAACCTTACTCTGTTTACGGCTGAGTCCTAATTCTCATCCTCACACAATTTACAGCTGTACTAACTGCTGACTAGTGCTTGCTGTACACTATGAACCATCTACCCCCGCCCCCTTTAAGAGGGGGAGATGCCATGGGCAGCAGCTGTTAGGAGAAGCCATAACAGGGGGAGTAGCAGGAAGCCCCTGCATAAGAACAGAGCCTCCATGCTGATGGCCAGGGCCTTTCGAAGATCATGGGTAATCCACAGAGTTTGGGAATGGGACTCCCCACTCCTTCCGTGGAGAAAACCCTGCCCCTCCCACTGACGGAACAATTCAAAGGAAACCAGGTGGGGAACTTTGAATGTCCTTTTCCCCAGATCTCTCCCCCACTGCTTTTTCCTGCCAGATGGCATGAGCTTGTCCTAGCTATTAATTGTCTATCCTGGTACTCATAGGACCCCATCACCATAGAACCTGAGCAGTACCTACCATCTGATGATAATAAACATGTGCTAATTGATTGTGTGCCTATCAGGCCATCTTCACAACTCTCCACATAAGTGAGCATTTTGAACAATTCTGCTCCATCAGCACCTCATCTCATTATGATGCTGTTATAGTACTTCAGTTCTTTCCTGTACTTTGATCAGCAAAGATTAATTATCCCAGACTGAATTATTAGTAGTGATTAAACCTAACAGAAAATAAATGGGACTGCAATATTACTGAGTTATAATTTTGCCAATGTGATCATCTGCTAGTGATTTCTTTATGCATGATTTCTTCTTAATCATTATACATTAAGAATTTATTATAGGATATTAATTAGAGGGACACCGCTAGTATACAATACCATTATGATAGATTGTACAGAACATGACATATGCAGATTGTGTGCAAAGCCCACATACCATGCACACAGTACTTTGTACGTGCCTTTATTCTATTCTTTATTCTCTGCTTACACTTTACTCAGGCAAACACCCACTGACTTCAGTGCAAATTTTGCCAATTAAGGACCTCAAGATTTGACCTGAGCTATGACCAAGAGGTTTGGATGCTTAATTCCCTTTGAAACTAATGAAAATCTCCACCTGTAATCATTTTCAGTGCAGTCTGAAAGGTGCCAAATATTACATAAGCATCTCAAAAAAATGGGACCTCCAATCAAGCTCTGGATGACTCATCGGAATGGTAAGATAGACACAGACAAACATATAAGCCCCAAATTTGCAGTCCTCATCACAGTTGCCAACCTTCACGCGATAAATAAGCACCCCGACGTTCACAATAAGCTAAAAATTAAGCTAATCCCATTTCAAAACAAGGCCAAACCCTAAGAACCCCGACACTGAGTGTGACTAGATCTGCCCAGTGTGCAGTCTGAGACCGTGGTGGGCCCACTGTGCACCCCTGACTTTCTCCCCCCCTTGCCCCTGCTTGCCGGGAGCCGATCAAAAAAAAAAGAACTAACAAGCTACAAGCCAAACAAGCTACAAGCCAAAAACTAGCCAACAAGCAACTCACAAGCCAATTAAGCCAAAAACAAGCCCAATTTCTGCGTTTTTTTCATGGATTTGGCATGTCTGGTCTTCGCCCACACGCATAGCTCGTATACACAAGTGCAGGAGTCCCACTGCAATCTCACGCGAGTCAAGGTGGTAGGAGCAGGCCCAGAAACGTGAACACACACAAAAACATTTTCCCAGGAAGGAATACACATGCTGGGGCTGTACCTCAAAGGTTGCTAGATCATGCATTGCCATGCCACCATCCCCTCAAATGATTAGTCAACTGGCAAAGGATCAAGGAAAACAGTCTCCACAAGCTTTCATTCTGCTCCCTGGATGGAAGCAAGCCTCTACAGCCATTCCCAGAGCTCACTTTGTCACCAGCAGATATCTCAGTTCCTGTGCAGGGAGCGAACGTGTGATAGCTCATGAGGGATGTTACATGACAAGGCATTTCATTATTTTTTACTTTTAGAAGAACAATGACTGTTATGTATTTTTCTCAAAACATCAGGACAGCAAAAATTCCCTCTAATGTAATGCCTTATCCTTCAAACAAGGGCTGGTATTACTTCACCCCAATTCTATAATTACTACAACCACTACTTACTGGACGGATAGGGAACTGCTGTGTCAGGCCTTATGATAAACTAAGGAGTGGTGTGTCTAGTCACTTGAGCAAGTGTCTGTGAGTCAGGAGTTTTAGTCTTGGCTGTTTGATCTTATGGATCAACTAGCCTATGTCCTTTCATGGTGCAGGATTTTCCTTGTTCATTACAGATTCATCCCTCAAACACCATCTATTCTGATCATTCTGCTGCCTAAATGGGCCTCGTTGTCACAGAAATAAGACAGATTCACTAGTCTGGAAAAGGGCAGTGGAGAATTTCCTCTGTGTAGAGAAACATCGCATTGTGCCACTGCCTCCTATCACAGCTCCCCCCCCCCCGCCCGCATAAGAGGACACCTGTTGGGATTTCTGGAGCAGATCATGGGTGGGGCAGGGTGGGAAGGGGATGTGGCAGATCAGCACTCTGCTGCGCATGATTGTCTGTTGGTGTAAGGTCCCTAAAGGTCATTACACAAGTTGAATGAGTCAAGACTGCCCCGTGCAGCTCTAATTTGCACTGGAGCTGGACAATCCTGAATCAGAGAACAATTTTTTGCAGTTGCCACTCTCCATTACTACTGAGAACCCAGGCCAATATCATGAGTGTCTCATATAAACTATTATTTACATTTTCAGCCATAAATTGGAGCTATACAATATGCATGTGAATTACCACTCCTTTTATATTATTACTTGATTTGTTTGATTGGGTCCTTCTTTTCCAGTTCACAAAATACCCACAAAAAGATCATAATTTCTGTGAGCAAGTTCCTTCTTCAGGATTATTTGATACAATTTTTTTACACAAACACTTCTCAGCCTGGGCTTCGCTCATGGACTGGCTTCCAGTATTCAATAGCTAGAATTCAAAACAGATTCTATCCTATTTGCCCAGTGTGGTGTTTAGATGCTGCTTGTAATTATTAGAACTGGGAGCACTGGCTGTTGGAAGTCTGAAAGGACTGAAAACAGGAAGCGGGGCGGGTGGGGGAGGGAAGTTGAGGAGGCAGAGTGAGAGCTACCGAGCGTGCAGCAGCAGCTTGGTAAAGAGGTTTCCACTTTAAAAATAAAGTCCTGTTGAAATTTGTTAGTACCTTGCCTGGTTGCTACAGCACCCAGCCGCAGGGGTAACAGTAAGGGAGCCCACAAAAAAGTTTTGCAGCACAAATCACACAGTGCTTGTATGAACATTTATGAATCAAACTCTGGGACTCTCTTTCCTTAGCAAAAACCGTACAATGATTCTTCTTATAATTTCATAGCTTCAGGAGAAAGAAGATGACTTCCCTTCACTGTTTCAAAACAAGCACTGAAAGAGCTTTCTTATCTGCAGTGTTACAGTGTGCAAGACAGTTCTGTATTTGTTGAAACATTCATTTGAACCATTCAGGACACTGCCAGACTAGTAGATGTAAGGTTATATACACACACGTACAAATGCATGCACCCCCACACCCAAATTAAAAAAAAAACGCATTTGGCTGTCAACCATGAAAAAGAAAATAAAAAGGTCTGATTGTCAGCTGTCTCCTTCAAATACCTGGAGCCACAGATAATGCAATCATCTACAAGGCACCTTATAGCATCTGACATAGCTGAGTCCTTTATGTCAGGCAGAAAGTTCCTTGAAGCAGCTGGCAGCCCCTCTCCCACTCGTCCTGACAACAAGAGTCAGATTGGTTTTTCTGATATGGCTCGCAGAGCTTTGAAATTGCTTAGGTAATCGCCACTCTTTGCTTCAGTGATACATTATTTAATAAAGACATTATTTCATACTGTAGCTCTAACAGACATGACTGTGATCCTGCTGGGAAAAGGATGACTAAATGTTAGCCTATTAGGCTTAAGAAGAACCTATACTCCTTGCTCGCCCTTGCCCCCTTCTTCAGAGCAGTCACCTCATACCAGATGGTGCTCGTGCCTGTGTTGACTGGCACGTGCACAGCCTAAGGATTGTCCTTCCAGAGCAAGTCTCTCCAGCCCAAAATACTCTTCTGAAGCAGCTCCCCCTAAGGGAACAGCTGTCATTGTTGCACCTTGCTGGATGTCTGAGAAGGAAGGCAAGCAGCTGTTTCAGAGACACCGTCTGCCCTGATTGAGGGACATGCCAGCAGGCAGTAACTAAGCTACAGGGCAGACGGTATACTTTCCCCCAGAGCCTAAGTATGCCACTGCCAGTCTGCGCGGTTCTTTACTTGTATTGGTCCAAAACCTGGGAGCTCGCCAATCCCTTTGATTATGCAGCAAATCCTTCCATTGCTCCACTAGGTCAGCTGAGAAAAGATTTCTGTATAATGCCCTGGCTGCATTTTCTTCCTCTTGATTTGTTAACATCATCTTGCCTGGACCCTGCAGACTAGGTGAACGGACTGTTGATACACAGCAGATCAGCAACCGTGTGCCACTGCATCAGCATTGTGGCATGGCCCATTCCCCTGGGAACAGTCACTCTTCTCCACAATGCGCACATGATTGCAATCCCAAGCTGCCAAGGGGCTGGCAAAGAGGATAGCTATTGTGCCCCAAGTGAACCTGAGGCTCTGCCTTTCAAGAGGACATGGAGAAGAGTCAGAAAGGAACTTTTCCTCTCCCTCTCCTTGTGAGAGAGAGTTAAAGAGATCAGCACTGGTCAGACATGTTCCTACACTATAGAATCTTAGAAGCATAGGACTGGAGGGGACCTCAAGAAGTCATCTAGTCCAGTCCCCTGCACTCAAGGCAGGACTAAGTATTACCTAGTGGTGTCCAACCTTTTTACACACAAAAATCACTTTTTGAATTTAAGATCAACCTAGGATCTACCCTGCACCTTCCCTAAGGCCCTGTCCCATGCGCTCCATTCCCCCCTCCCTCTGTCGCTCGCTCTCCCCCACCCTCACTCACTTTCACAGGGTTGGGGTTCGAGATGGGGTGCAGGCTCTGGGCTGGAGCCAAGGGGTTCTGAGTATCGGAGGGGGCTCCGGGCTGAGTCTGGGGCAGGGGGTTGGGGTGCAAGCTCTGGGATGGAGTTTGGGTGCAGGAGGGGGCTCCAGGCTGGGGCAGAGTGTTGAGGGGGTGAGGGGTGTGGGCTCTTGGAGGGAGTTTGGGTGCAGAAGGGGGCTCTGGGCTTGGGCAGGGGTGCAGGAGGGGGTGCAAGGTGCAGGCTTCGGCCAGGAGGCGCTTACCAGAGACGGCTCCCGGTCAGCAGTGTAGCGGGGCTCAGGCAGGCTGCCTGCTTGCCCTGGCCCCATGCCACTCCCGGAAGCAGCTGCTGGCATGTCTCTGCGGCCCCTGGGTGGGAGGGGGACAGCGGGTCTCTGTGCGCTGCCTGCAAGCGCCAACCCCACAGCTGCGGGAATGGTGCTGGGGGCGGTGGCAGCATGTCGAGCTGCCTCACCCCTCCCCAGGGGCTGCAGAGATGTGCCAGCAGCCAGCCGCTTCCAGGAGTGACATGGGGCCAGGGCAAGCAGGCAGCCTGCCTGAGCCCCGCTGCAACACCAGACTTTTAGTGACCGGAGATCGCAACTGACTGGCAGAGACGTCAGGATCGACCAGTCGATCATGATCGACCGGTTGGCGACCACTGACCTAGACCATCCCTGACAGGAGTTTGTCCAACCTGCTCTTAAAAATCTCCAATGACAGAGATTCCACAACCTCCCTAGGCAATTTATTCCAGTGCTTAACCACCCTGACAGTTAGGAAGTTTTTCCTAATGTCCAACCTAAACCACCCTTGCTGCAATTTAAGCTCATTGCTTCTTCTCCTTAACTTCTGAGGATAAGACAACAATTTTTCACCCTCCTCCTTGTAACCACCTTTTACGTATTTGAAAACTGTTATGTCCCCTCTCAGTCTTCTCTTCTCCAAACTAAACAAACCCAGGTTTTTTTTCAATCTTCCCTCCTGGGTCATGTTTTCTATACTTTTAATCATTTTCTCCCTATTAAATTTAATCTCTTCTCCTTCAGCCTCAGGTCATTAACCTAATTATAGTAAACCTGGTTATTGAATGAAAATAGAAACTGATTGCATCATAACTAGGACATTTCCTAGTAGGAAGGCATTGATCTAATAGGTTATTTGTATCATCATTATGCTGATTTTAGTGCGAGGCATCTCGAAGCATCCTGTTTTGGAAGCTTTTGCAATCCAGGGCCACATCATCAGCTAGCGTAAATTGGTGTAGCTCCTCTGAGTCAACGAAGCTATGCAGATTTAGACCAGCGGAGGATCTGGCTCCTAGTATGGAAGACGGGAGGTATGGTAGAAGAAAAAATTATATGGCCTGCTAATTCAACTGGAAATGGAGGGGATAGAAGAGAGAAGATGCTAAAGGAAACATCTTATTTGGGGGGAATTATTGAATCCTAGGTGTAGGAGGCAGGGCAATTTCAAGCAAATTTGGTATCTCCCTGCAAAGTTATTTTGTTGGGGAACCCCATCCCCACTGCAATGCCCAGAATTCATCCTTTTCCTCCACCCACGAGCCCAAATATTGCTTTGCCATGTCTGCTGAGGCCTAGGAGGTGGTAAGACTACACGTAACGTGACTGGAACTAGCGTGTAAGGGACTTAGAGAAAGAGAAGATGGAGATTTCCTGTTACATAAGAGGAAGGGAGCAATCTGTTTTCACGCCCTGACATGATAAACAGGGAGACTCCTGATTGCCCAAGGTGCTCAAGTTATTATCCCTGCAAAGCTGTGTCAGCATGAATCAGCTTGTTATCTAATCCATGTAGCACTGGAGCAAAAGCCGTAACCATCACGCTGAGATTTCAGCCTGTCCTGGTCAGCTGAGGACCCTTTGCAGCTACAGGTGTCGCAGCATTGTCTCCAATAGGCAATGTGGGAACTGGAGGGTGGTTTAGACCCATGTTCCAAAATGACTCAGGTCCTGGTTAACCTTAATCACTCTCTAAAGACTTCTCCACAAGCAGCTTCTAACTCATCCCCTCCCCCAGCACACACACGCACACACCTTCTCAGATTGGCACAAGAAATCCCAACAACAGAAGTCACATGACTCACAAAGGGGTGAGTCACAGAGTTAAACCTGCTGTGTTTTGGGAATGGAGGGGATTAGGATACTGCCAGTTCTGGTCACTTTGAGCATAAAGCAGCTGCAGATGGCGTTGAAAGCCAGGCTGGAACTGCAATATCTGTGCAGTGACACCGATCACCACTCTGAATAATGAGCTAGATTAACTCCCCAGACAGGCAGCCTGAGTGGGAAACAAGGTTTAAAAAAACCACAAGGCCAGATTCTGTTCCGTTACACTTGTGTACATCTACAGTGACCAGACTGATGTCTGTGGATTTACTCTCATGTACACCACTGTTACTGGGATCAGAAACTGACCCAAGATACCAGGTTCAGGTAACTATCACTTTTTCCTTTGTGGTAGAAAAACAAATAATTTCCACCAAGTCTTTGCAGATATGAACGGAGATGACATTTCTCCCTGCCTGACAAGGTAACATAACAGGGTTGCATGGTGAAAATGGAAACAGTAGAGGAGTCAGGATTATTGCTAGATTTGCTCCATGCAGGGGGGAGGGGTGACACATTTCGGGGAGGAGAGTGAAAACCGATTTTGGTATTAATTTTCCACCTATATAAGCTGCTTTTCATTTTTTTAAAAGTAATTCAAGACAAGAATGGAAAGTGTTTTAATGCCAAACCCACAAAACCTTATATTTTAAGAAGCACTCTCTTAAAAAGACTTTTTGTTGCTTTACCAAACCCAACCTGTACCTCTCCTCCAACACACCTGGGGGCAGGGGGAATCAACCCATATATTCCACTCCATTTTAAGTGCGGGCAACTCTGCTCTAAGGAAACCTACTGGCCTAGATTAACTTTGAGGTATATAGATGGGTCCTAGTTTCTGCTACCTGATCCCATTCGTCTGGTAGCTGACACAGTTCTGCTTTTGTTTCCCCTGACAAACACCAGACTTTCCTGATGTGTGGCCACATTTTCCTCAGCCTCACGGGTCAAGTGAATTCGGAGTCTGTATAAGTTCCCAAGGGACCAGGAAGGTGGGAGGGGATAAGCTCTCGCACAACGTCTTCTTCTGCAGCCAACTTTTCAAATGCCTCATATTGCTCTTCATGTTCACTGAGGGGCTTTTATTTAACTTGGCAACTGCTGCCACTGTTCGTGTCCATTTCCGCTCCCTTCCTTTGATGTGTAAATCATCCATGGATATTGGCTCTCAGGGCAGTTTTGATATTATTGAGGCCCCCAAACTGGCTTCCCCCTTTTACAACCAGCCCTCACTTGTGGCCCTTTTTCCTGCTCTAAATTATCCATTCAGTAATTCAACTAGCTTGAATATATGCACGCCATAAGTTGCCTATATAAAATAGGACTCAAATATTGCTACTCACTGCAATTTACTGTACATCGATTCTCTGCTGTGGTCCCTTTATGTGTTAATATAACAAATACACAGACAACTCAATGAAACACATGGGCTTGCACATTATAAACAACTACACATCTAGCTGTAATCAGTGTTCAAAGAGGAGAGAGGGAGGAAGGGTCCAAGGCCCCGATTCAGCAAAGCATTTTGGCATGTACTTGTAGAGGGGGAAGGATGGTCCAGTGGCTAGGGCACTAGCCTGGGCTGTGGGAGGCCTGGGTTCAGTGCCCTGCTCTGCAACAGGCCTCCTGTATGACCTTAGGCCCAGATCCTCCAAAGGGAGTTGAAGTCAACAGGAGTCAGGATCTGGGCCTTAGCCTCCCTATGCCTTGGTTGCTTATCTGTAACAGAGGGATAACAACACTTCCCTGCCTTACCTGGATGTTGTGAGGATAAATACATGAATGACTAAGGTGCTCAGATAGCAGGGTAATGGGAGCCATATGAGTACCTAAGATAGTTAAATGCTTTACTGAATGGGGATCTGCCTCTCATGGAGGGCTGATCATGGCACAACAGGGCTTATCAGGCCCTTGTCTACAGATTTCCTTTCCGTATTTGGATCATTCCCGCCCCCTCGTGCCCCCCGCCCCCACCCCACATTCTAATAAAGCTGTAAGAAGCTCTTTAAATTCAGGAGAAGGACTGGACCTCAGCTCCTGCAGGGCACGGAGTGCCAGAGCTCTCCTCCCATCAGCTGTACTGGGTAGCTTCTGCCATCTTCTTAGGATGTGAAACAAATGCATTTATGCGTTATTTGAGCACAAAACTCATACTTCTCCACATTTTTACACACACACACAAATTTACTTCTGCTGTGTGTAACAGCCTTGTTTTCAGACTGCAGCAAAGCACAGAAAAGATCAGTCTAAAAGGACTGCTGTATTCACACTCAGGCCATTGTGCTGTTGCCCTTGAGATCAGCAGAGAGCTGTAGCACTCTCCCTGAATATAGTCAAGAAGGAGTTGCTGGCAGGGCATCCTCATTGGGGGTCCACTGCTTAGGAACTTGCTCCTTATACTTCATCTGAAATAGCCTGAACCTGAAAAACCTCAGAGGGCATGCTGCAAAGCTCGCTGTTATCCCCAGGAGTTTGAAAGGTAGGCAAGGAGAGGGAACATTGCTGCAATTTTCATGTTGCCCTGGGGGGGCGTGGGCACTGGATGGAACTGCTGCACAGGGGCATAGCCACAGGTGGGCCACAGCCAACCCACTTAGCATCCAGGCCCACCCAAATCTGAGCAGGGATGTAGTGCTGCCACAGCAGCCCGGAGCGTCCTGAAATCCAGGACCGAGCTATGCGCCCCTGTAACCCACACACCTTCTGCGTGTGTGTTCTGTCCCATCTAGTGGCACCAAGGCCACTTAAAGAGAGAGAGAAAATGAGTCTGGTCTACAGCCTTAGCTAACAGCCAGTTGGCTCTTAGCTCCTGCACTAAGCTCCAGAGGTCCCAGGTTCGATCCTGCCCACCGCCAACCGGGGTCTGTCAGCATTACACCCGCCCTTCAGAAAGCTATGCTCCAGCAGCTCTGCCCTGCCATTTTCTGAGCCACCCCATGCACGTGCCCAGCTCGGCAGGTGAAGCCCTGTGTCTGGGGGCAGCAGGGATAGGAAGAGGGCGGGATATCGGGGAGAAGCTGAACTAGCAGAGTCCACCCAAAAGTTGGGGCCCACCCAAATTTCCACTCCTAGCTACGCCACTGCTGCCATCTGCTGATAGAGGAACATGGGTTTGATATTTGTGTTTTAAGTTAAGCCAAGGGTATCTAGCACAGATGGAGTAGCAGCTATTTTTAATTCAATTCCTACAAATAACAAAGGTGTGGCAGGCTGGGGGAGAGGGAAATTTAGCGGTTGATGGAAACCCCCTCTCAGCCTTAACCACAGCACCACAGGCTCACTGCCGCATTATCGGCCATGGGCAATGTTCACAAATGCAGAGTTCCGTGTCACATTTGCAAGGGTATCCAGGGCTGATGGGAAGTTTAGCTGAATGACCTGAACTTCTGAGGCCCACTATCAGGTTCAGTGAAATGGCCTCCCCTGTACAGCTTCCTTCCCCACCCAATAGGCTTCTGTCTTCTGGAGGGGGACAGGCTCAGAAATCTGCTATTCCCCTCCCATGTCTTCGGGGGTGGCTTCCATTTCCTTCAACCCTGGGAAATGAGCCTGCCCCGAGGATGCCTAATGCCTCTCCCCTTAATGCCGACAAGGTCATTGGTGATGGGAGAGACACTGGGGGTGGCCCTTTAACTTTGGCCTGTCTCAGAAAGCAAGGTGAAGGTGTGAGATGGAGAAGACAGGATAGGAGGAAGGTACTTTTGGTGCACCCAGCACATCCTTTCAAGCTCTTCGGTTCTTTCAGGCTTCAACAATACACAGATCTTGTTTTTCTAAAACTATTAACACCTAAGAAGCCAGAAGTTAGTCTCAGTGACTTTGAAGTAGTAAAACCTTGAAGATATAATGTGGCTTAAACACATGGAAATTCCTTCAGGCCCTAATTAATTTAGTATTCTTCCACAGAAAGACTGTTGGCATTGTAAATTATTCATAAGATATTATAGACTCACTGATCTCGAATTCCATACAAAATTACAGCCAAGCTTTAAAAATGAACAGAAAACAGCTCTCGTATTAACCCTTGCAAACTCTTCTAAAATTACATCCATCGGGGTGTGTTTTGTATTATTCCATCACGCTTGCTAATACATATAATTGCCTTTTGTCTAATGAGATCATCTACCCATTTCAGATGGAAAACAAAATCATTTCAGCTACCTTCCAGTACTTCCTAGGATCTAATTTTATGGAAAACAGATACATTCATCACTACTGCTTAGCTCTTTCTCAGCAAGTTTAATAAACTAGGCCTGCGGACAGAACATGTCAAACAACAATTGCTATTTTATTTATCTTGCTGTGTTCCGTTTTCTTCCTTCTTCAATAATCCATTGATCAAGGTGCATTATAGTACAAAAGGAGGCAGCTGATAGCATTTTCAAAACCAAAATTACTCCCAGATTGGCATTCTTGTCAATAAGTCCTAGCAAATGTTCTATTACAAAAACCAATAAAAATAAACCTAAAACAAAACATATTGACAGATCATTTGGCTGGTTTGCATGTGATTCTAGAAGGAAACAAATTATTGCCATGTTTAACTGCAAAAACTTCCAGAAATTGTACTATATAATTTATTGCTACTCATGTTGCAATCTGTACAGTTTCTCATGAAGCAGTAAGAATCCCATAAAGTGGGTTCATATTAGAAATTTTTCCTTTGTATAATTTTGGTTTCCTGGAATAGATAGCCTGTATACGTACATATTAACAATGAAAGTAATACTGAATTTACAGTCAGGCAGCTAAACAAACTGCTTATCTTTTTAAAACCTTTTATAGTTTTATTTATTTGTAAAGATGTTGCAAATTCATGTAGCCAAAGAGATAAGATGGGAGACCATTCAATATAAGATTTAGATTTACCATACAGATCTAGCTACTGTGGAAGTTCTGGAGGAAGACTGCATGGAGCATAACAAACCAAAAAGTCAATAAATAATCAGTCAGTTAACATCAATTCATTATCACTCACTAAGCGTTTGTGGCACAGAAAGCACAAAGAGAATTTTAAATGTGTCTTGCCTCTCGATGCCCTAAGGACCTATAAGACTGGAGAGCAAATTGGGAAATCGTGTACATTCCCTTAAATATATTGTAACAATTGACAGCAACAAGTATAAAATTAAAAAAGGGGATAGTGGTTAATTTTTTTAATCCAGCTATATTACCAAGCACAGACATTTAAGGATCATGAGTAAGGCCCCCAAAATCATGAGACTGGCTTTCAAATCATGAGATTTTTAAAATTAAAGTTTGGGGTTTTTTTCTATTTATTTCTGGCTTGTGCTTTTCTGTAAGTTAGGAGATGTTTCCCAGTGACATCAGGCAGCAGAAAGGACATTGATTTGTCTCTCAGATGCTGTCCGATTATTTTGCTTACCCATCACACGCTAAAAATTGACCCACATCCATTTTTAGTTGAAGCTCACCAGTGTGATCGTTTCCACTGGGGCCACGAATTTCTGACCCAAAAGGTACTCATCTCCTTCTGTTTTATCCAGGCATCTCTCTGAAAAACCACAAATTGCTCCAAGTGGAAAGGAACAGCAGGAGTTAGTTCAAACTCTTTTTTCTATTCCTAATGGTTTTGTAAACAACGTTCCAAGTTTTCCTCACTAATATGTAGAACTTTTGTTTTGCTTGACCAGCCTTCGCCTCAGCCTAATTACCCTGAGCTATTCAGGGGAGAGACAGAGAACAAGTTCTTAAGGCATTGCGATGTGGAAAGCAGGAAACTAGCTCTTACTGAATGACTCAACTCTTCCTATGCTAGGACGTATCGCTCTCTGCTTTGTATAGTGTTTGTGCAATCATCTCAGTTTGAGTACATGGAGTGAGGCATCATTAGCTCACAAGTTTCAGTAAGAAAGTCTAGTGGCACATGGAAATAAACCAGACAAATATTGGGAAAAACCAGAACCATCAGTCTACCTGATGCATACACATGTGAAAAACATTTGCATATTTCATGACAGGTTGCATCACTTAGGTAGGTTTTACTTCTTAACTGTTCATTTCAAGCTCTTCCCCAAAAGAAATCAATTACTAATGACATACAGCTCTACATTTCTTCTTGAACCCATAATTGCCTCCAATTTTAAGCTAAAATTAGCCATTCGTGCTAACCAAATGAGCAGTTTAGTGCTGATGTATGTAAGCAGCTCTTCAGACTGCTGAGCAGAGCTTCCCTTTGACAGTTTCTTCTTATAAATAACATGGTTCCCTCTTCACACTGAGAACTTTTCAGAAGCAACAGATCTTTGAAAGAGGTGGCTGAATTAGCCAAATCATCTGTAAACCCCGCCGACCTGCGTTTTGCAAATATGAAAGCCCTGAATTCATACTAAGGCAGCTAGAGAAAAGTACAAATCAGCACTGAATAAGTGCCTCTTTTCTCAGCGTCTCATAGTGCTGGAACTTAGCACAAAATGAAACAGTTTATTGCACTGAAACAGGTAAGTGTAGTAGGTTACACTGAAAGTAACCCTCAAGTCATTATAAGATACAATTTTTTTAAAAGTAGTAACTTTTCCTGCTTACTGAGTTAGAAATGTGCAAAATGAAAACACAGGCCAGATTTTGAACTGCCTTTCAGCCCCTCTGTAGTGCAAAGGGGCCAGAATGCACCTGGATCCAACCACCTGAGAATTTCCCTAGAATAGAGAAACTCTCCTTTGGTGGAGAGCCAACATACCTGGCTCTAACTCGGGCCGGGCACAGCACTGAGGAAGGGTTGGCCAGAGAGGAAAATATTGGAGCAGCCCCCTGGCTGCCCTGACCTATGTCAGGTCTCCAGGTGGTACAAATCTACACCAAGAATCAAGGAAGCCATAACTGGCTCCCTGATCTTCCCAGTTTCACAATGCCATTGTATGATGAGATACAAAGAAAAGTGTAGTGACTCCATGGCACTGACATAGAGAAATAGGGCTGTATATGGGAGAGGTGGGAGCCTTCAGTAGTCAGCAATAAAAGTCAAGCAGGACTCAAGATCCATAGAGGGGCGAATTCTGATCTTTGACACTAGTGTCAATCAGAAGTGATGCCATTAAAGTCAACTGAGTTGCATCAGTGCAAAACCCAGTCATCATCTTCAGCTGGGCCTTCAGCTAACTCCAACTAAGGACCTGAGGCAAAGTCTGTGGAAGGATTCTCATGGACTTCAATGGCTTTGGATCAGGCCCTAAATGAATAACCCAAGAGAGCCTTTTACTGTACCTGTCCCCAGAATGGTCTTAGGTACTTGTTGCTTTTTACCTGTACAAGTCACAGGTAAAATGTAGACAGTACTAGCTACGTGCTCACCCCCTCCGCCCAATGCCAGAACAGTCAAGGCTCACCTTCCATCAGCCCATGATGCCAGCCTCCATCGCCCATGTGTTAAATTTTCAGACACCTTCATGCTTTCTCCCATGCTGTCCCACATGGTTGCGAGGAGCTCCCTGTGGACATCTGCAAAACTGCCTCCTTCAAATCCCTCCTTAAAACTCTTTTGCCACAAAGTCTATAAAGGACTTGACAATGGGTAGGCTTCTAGGGCACAGAGACCCCTGCCTAACATACTAAGCAATATCCTGTCTCATTGTTTCCGTGTACTCCCCAAATTGGTCTGTCTGTCTATCCACCTGTTGTCTCTTGCCTTACACTTAGCTTGTAAGGTCCTGGGGCAGGGACAGCTTTTTGTTCTGCATTTGTGCAGTGCCTAACACAAGGAAGTCCTGGTTTATGACTAGGTGTCCTAGATGCTATGGTAACAAATAAATAAGTTTACCCCTGGGAAATCAAGGGTTTTTAGCCAAATACCTTGACTTTGCAGGAAACACACAACTGAGGAAACCGATTCCCAAAGGCCTTGCCTCTTTACCATGCACTATAAGACGTAGAACAAATGGGTGAAATCCACCCCGTGCAGAGGACCAGCAACTGAAGTCCAACTGGAGTCCTCACAGTAGGGCCAAGGCAGTGTGCACAGGTTTGTTGCTGGGCCTCTCAGTAGGGATGAATTTCTCCCAATATGGATTTCTTAAAATAGAAAAGCTCTATGACACGTCTTTCATACATAAACCAAGTAGTCAGTTCTATCCGCATTTTCACGAGTATCGTCACTTAATGATTAGCTATTTTGTGTGGAAAGAAGAACAGGAGGACTTGTGGCACCTTAGAAACTCACAAATTTATTAGAGCATAAGCTTTCGTGGGCTACAGCCCACTTCATCGGATGCATAGAATGGAACATATAGTAAGAAGATATATACATACAGAGAAGATGCAAGTTGCCATACAAACTGTAAGAGGCTAATTAATTAAGATGAGCTATTATCAGCAGGAGAAAAAAAGCTTTTGTAGTGATAATCAAGATGGCCCATTTAGATGGTTGACAAGAAGGTGTGAGGATACTTAACTTAGGGAAATAGATTCAGTATGTGTAATGACCCAGCCACTTCTAGTCTCTATTCAAACCCAAGTTAATGGTATCTAGTTTGCATATTAATTCGAGCTCAGCAGTTTCTCGTTGGAGTCTGTTTTTGAAGCTTTTCTTTTGCAAAATTGCCACCCTTAAATCTTTTACTGAGTGGCCAGAGAGGTTGAAGTGTTCTTCTACCAGTTTTTGAATGTTATGATTCCTGATGTCAGATTTGTGTCCATTTATTCTTTTGCCTAGAGACTGTCTGGTTTGGCCAATGTACATGGCAGAGGGGCATTGCTGGCACATGATGGCATAGGTCACGTTGGTAGATGTGCATGTGAACGAGCCCCTGATGGCGTGGCTAATGTGATTAGGTCCTATGATGGTGTCTCTTGAATAAATATGTGGACAGAGTTGGCATCGGGCTTTGTTGCAAGGATAGGTTCCTGGGTTAGTGTTTTTATTGTGTGGTGTGTGGTTGCTGGTGAGTATTTGCTTCAGGTTGGGGGGCTGTCTGTAAGTGAGGACTGGTCTGTCTCCCAAGATCTGTGAGAGTGAGGGATCATTTTTCAGGATAGGCTATAAATCTTTGATGATGCGCTGGAGAGGTTTTAGTTGGGGGCTGAAGGTGACAGCTAGTGGCGTTCTGTTATTTTCGTGTGGTAAATTCATCCTGCTGTAGTAAGCTAAACATGCTTCATGTGCAACGACTTCATCCTGCACATTGTTCTATGCTTCTCAAAGGAAGCTGCCTCAGATTAGTAAAGATTATAATGATCAGCTTGTAATAAACCCTATAGAAATCCAGCATATGGAATTAAAAAAAACACCAAGAAATAAGATAAATGGCACCATCCCCCTGCTTCCTAATGTTGGAAACAAAAACAAACTACCCAGCTAACACAAAGTGTATAGGATGCATTTAAAAAAAAAAAAGTACATATGTATATATTTCAAACTGGAAATGTATATGCCAATTAAATGGTCTGTCTCTGGAATCAGATATACGGCTCTGCTAGCTTGGTGCTCACAGATCACATTTGTGAACATTTAAAAGCAGAAGTACTTGGGTAATTTTCATTTTTCACCACACAGACAATGTTTTGAGATAAGAACTTTACAAGGTCGCCAAATACACACTGCAAACTCCGTCCTATTCCTTACCATACTCGCCACTTATTTGCAAGTCTTCACCTTTTTACCAATTCATAGCACCAGGCCTGCTGATGGGGGCGGGGAGGGGCAATTGCCCAGGGGCCCGGATGATTTAGCCCAGGCGGGCTGCAGGGCTCTTAGGCATGTGCGACCACTCCGGGCCCTGTGCTTTGCATTTACCTGACTAATAATCAAGTATCAGAGGGGTAGCCATGTTAGTCTGGATCTGTAAAAGCGGCAAAGAGTCCTTTGGCACCTTACAGACTAACAGACGTATTGGAGCATAAGCTTTTGTGGGTGAATACCCACTTCGTATTGCATGTCATCCGACTAAGTGGGTATTCACCCACGGAAGCTTATGTTCCAATACATCTGTTAGTCTATAAGGTGCCACAGGACTCTTTGCCACTCTGACTAATAATGTGAGCCAGAGACCTGTACTGAACCAGGCTAATAGGGGAATTTAGTATCTAATCACCTCCATAGCCATGGTACAATCTCATCTGCAAGGCCCCTTGTCGCCATCCATTTTGCTATAGATATATGGGCATATGCTAAAAAAGTGTAGGTATGGATTAAGGCAGTAACGCAAAGGCCTACAGGCTTAGATAACAGCTTAGCCAAACTAACTAAAGGCTTAAGGCCTACAAGACTTAACATAAGCAACTATCCAGCAAGTGACTCTGTCACAAGATAGAGTGCTGTTATAGGTAAGTTTTGCTAAGTTGCTGACAGGTTACTGCAAGATGCTAGTTTATACCAGCTTTAGATATTTTAAGTCAGGAACATCAGCAGAGGCACAGCCACAATAGCGTCATGGTAACTGATGTACATGCTTGAAGTAAAAGACCTAGTAACCAATGGGAGAAGGGCACCCCAACATTAGTGGGTAAGGCAAGGAGAAAATGGCTGAAACCCGTACAGAATATGTATTAGGCATAGTGGGCATTAGTGTAACCTTTGATAAAAGGTGGCACTTGGCCTTTGCACTCCAGGGAGTTTTCCTGGAAACTGCCAGACCAAGGACCGCTCATCAGTCATTTTACGTACTACGGGGCTCCCTGCAAGGGATGGTGTGAGTATGCAAGTTCTAGATGCTTTGTATTATCTCTGTCTACTTTGCTATGTTGTAGCGTTTGTGATTGTGCTAATAAAACTATTACAACTTCAGAAGGCCTTCCCTAAGTGCAAGCATCTCTCCCGCATACCCCAGGGTCCTCGCTCCCAGGCGAGCTGTAATACTGCAGCCAATCGGGAGGCAACTGAACCCTTCCAAACCATGTCATGTTATTTGGAAACTCTAAATAATACCTAACCAATAGATCAGGAAGCACCCTATCTTCTGCACTTTTAAGTCCCCCTTAACAAACCCATTCTGCGGTGCTATCTATAGTGAGTCTTGATGGCTTATACAGAAAAATCCTTTTTATTATTCCTCTTTCTCGATCTCTGTCTCCCTGACAGTATTCCTTGGGGCAGGAATTGTTCCTTCTTGTATATCTGGAAAGCACCTAGCACACGCTGTGCTACCACAAATAAACAATCATTAAAAACACACACGTGAATACCAGGCATTTCAGACATGCCATTTGGGTGCCTCTGCTAACCAACTCCACTGCATTGCAGTGACATCACAGCTACCAATAAACTGCAGAATCATAAGGGCAGTCCACAGGGCTCAGGTAAGTCTGGGAGGGCGGGAAGAGGAGGTATTTAAAAGGTTTTTAAAATATACTTTGAAAAAAATTCACAATGTACAAAAAAAAATTAAAAAGTGTGCGGAGGGGTAGGTTATTACAGACCTTTAAGACTTTGTATGCCAGTGGAGTTTGCCGGTATTATTTAATGCTGTCAGAGAATGATGCATTTTGGGACTCACCGTGTAACAGGAACAGCAGCAGATTTCAGGGGAACATAAAAAGAATGATTTACACCCTCTGTGGTCAGAGTATTTAGCTCATGCCGAAGAAATAATGTACATCGCCCATTGTCCTTTTCAGATCACCTATAACTTCTCCTGTTTTATAGGCTTTTAGATATCCTGTACATACTAATCGACTTAGAAACTGCGGGGCAGAGTGAATAGTATGTGATCATGCAAATGCAGATGGGGCCAAATTAAGGTGCATGGGCAAACTTAAGTCTGGAACTTCCTAATTTCTGAGTGCTTGAGTTTGCAACCTTAGCATTCTTTTAACATCTTTTGGGGGAGGGGGTGTAATCCATTTATAGGTTGAGGCAATCACTAAACAGTATTGCTCATTTGGGATAGACAATCTCTAAAGCCAGATCCAAAAGAACAGACCAACATCCACTAACCTGCGAACAGATGTGCTGGTCAAACTCTTATGGCCGCATGGCGTCCATATCTACACTTCTATTTGCAGGATTGGGAACAAGACAGAGTAGTTTTCTACCACCTGGAGATACTCTAAAACAAAGGCGCATTTCCAGATCAGGATTTGTCTTTCCCAAAACAAAGCAGAATACATTTAATCCAGCTTCCCCACAAGCCTCTGAAACTTTCACTTATTTATTTTCAGGCTCTCTCATTTTGTTTCAGATTCTTATACAGCTGCAGAGAGAAGTGTCCATGTTTTGGACATACTGGATCTGGGGCACTGGTTTATATGACATAAAAATGAGAGGGACAAGTCTGAAACAGCATCTTGTAAAACAAAACCTTGTAACCATCTTTAGACTAGAAAAAATAAAATCATTACTGATAACATTTGCAGATAACACAAATTGGGGGGAAATGGTAAATAGTGAAGAGGACAAGTCACTGATACAGAGCAATACTGCAGCGCTTGGTAAGCTGGGTACAAGCAATATGTGCTTTAAATATTGCTAATGTAAATATATACATCTAGGAACAAAGAACACAGGCCATACTTACATGATAGGGGACTCTATCCTGGAAAGCAGTGACTCAAGAAGATTTGTGGGATGCTGTGGCCAAAAGGGCTAATGCAATCCTTGGATTAATAAAAACAGGGGAATCTTGAGAAGCAGCAGAGAGCACTGGTGCGATCGCTGCTGAAATACTGTGTCCAGTTCTGGTGTCCACAATTCAAGAAGGATGTTGGAAAATTGGAGAGGGTTCAGAGCATAGCCACAAGAATGATTAAAGGATTAGAAAACGTGTTTTTATAGTGATTGAGCTCTTTGAGTGTAGCTATTTAGCTTAAGAAAGAGAAGATTAAGTGGTGACTTGATTACCGTCTATAAGTGCTTACATGGGGGTCAAATATTTAACAAGGGACTCTTCGGTCTAGCAAAGAAAGAAATGCCATGAGCCAGTGGCCGGAAGTTGAAGCTAAACAAATTCAGACTGAAAATAAGGCATATGTTTTTAGCAGCGAGAGTAATTAATCATTGGAACAATCTACCAAGTAGCATGGTAGATTCTCTATCACTGACCATTTTGAAATCAAGATTGGATGTTTTTCTAAAAAATACGTTCTAGGAATGGTTTTGGGGAAGTTCTGTGGCCTGTGCTGCACAGGGAGGTCAGACTAAATGATAGTACTGTGCTTGGAATCTATGAAAGTTTCTCTTACACACAGGGAATGTCTAGGCTTGCAGCTAGGAGAGGGATTCCCAGTTCATGGACACATACTTACGCTAGCTCAATGATAGCAGAAGTTGGGAATCACACTCTTAGCTCCAAGCACAGTTATAGCCGCAGTTTTGACATTACACATAATTAACCTATTTCATTTTAATACGGCATGCTTGCCTTACTAATAAGAGGTACCACCATGCTTCAGGTTAGGAAGATTTGCCTGAGACACCCTGCTGCTGCAACCTGGTCAGGTACATTAATTCAGCTAAAAATTCCAAAATAAAGATTGAAACAAAGTGATGGGGGGGAGCGGGGGAAGAGGAGTGAAAAATATGGACTAAGAATCAAGGACATCACAAAATGAATAATGTTTAATCCATCTTATTGCTACCAGCAAAATTAAGTTTAAGCTGCACACTCAATTAGTCTGCTAATGCTATTTGATGGGCCTCCACTTAATGATGGACCACTGGGATCTTTAATGTGTCCCCAAGAAACCTGAGATTTTTCATTCTGTCTGCATCTCTAACAAAGACAACTTAGTCTTCCCTCCTTCTGGGCCTTGCGTCTATCAGTGTTTGCACATAATTCACATCCTCTTTGCTTATGCATCCACAGCAGGGTATCCATGCTGCCCACAGAGCTTTTTCACATCATGCCACTAGTTCACATAAAAAGTCTCACTACTGCACTGGCCTGGTCAATTACAGTTAGACACCAAAGCTTTCACGGTGTTTGTCAGATCTAGTGGTGCCTACTAACCAAACATCCATTGCTAAAGTAGTCCTAAAAATAGCATACAGGTAGAACTGCCTCCTTGCTGGATGCATTAAATACAGCTCAGAGAGTAATCATCATTATATTAAGAACAGGAGAAACCACTCCTGTTGTAGCATTAGCCTATAGACACTAAAGAGTAGGTAAATGTTATAGACCACAAAGTCACTCTGTTTCATTGATTAGCTTACGGAGTTAGTTTGTTAGAGTCTGGGTAAGGTCATGAAGTTCAAAGGCTCCCTAAGACTGTTTGGTTAATGGGTTTCTAACAGCATCACAGCACTTTAATCTTTCAGTCACAGAGTTGGGAGCTTCTCCCCCTAATTATGTAGAGTCAGACCCACAATCCACTAACCAGCAGGCCAAATGCCACCCTTCTGATTAAATAAACCTCAACTGAATATAAACAATTGAGTCGATCTTGTTAGGCGCTTGGATAGTGAGGCTCTTGGGATATTAATTAGTGCTATGAGAAAACAACATGGGATATTCCACGTCTTGGATACATCACTTCCCCTCTTTCAAATACTGTACCCTAGTAGCAAAAATAGATTATGGCAGTAAGAGACTCATGTTCTAGCTACACACCATTGCTTAGTCCACAACATAACTCAAATCTGATCTTATAAACATGTTTTAACATTGCATAACAGAAAATTACTAACACAGCATAATTTAAACATGAGTTGGGAAAAGCAACCAGGGATAACATGCTAATTTAGCCCAGATAGTACTATTTGCCCACCCTATTTCTTGACTGACAAGAGCTTCTGAATCTTTCAACTTGAAGGCAGGTTTTCCAAGGGAAGGAAACAGAAAGATCGTAATTTAACAAAGAGAGCTGATTGAAGTAGGTCTCTTGCATACATTCTCTGTAAACACATACAATACATAGCAAATACTATTTCAGATCAAACCCCAATGGCAACGTAATATTTATCAACTGCACTATAACATCTGCATTTCAACGTGTCAGATAATAAGCAGTAATAATTACATGGCACTTCCATAGCACCTTCGAGTCAGAGATCACAAAGCACTTTTCAGCACACTATATATGGTACAGTATGTATCTCCATCAAGCAGCATATTATATTTTAATACATGCTCCATGTGTGTCCTTGCTCTATCTCCTTAATTACAAAGCCTCCTACTTTACATTTAAATATCTTGAGAGCAGTCTTGACTAGTCTAAACATTAGAATTCCAAGAGTCTTCATAAAATACAGGTGGTGACCACACCTTGTTTTGCAACCTTTTTAAACTGGTTATTGCAACACACGCTGCTTACACTTGGCAATATGAGGCTGCTTTTCTAATCCACTTCAGCCAGGCACTTAAGCACATGCCTAATTTAAGCAGGAGTAGTCCCTCTGAAATCAATGGGGACATGATTAAGCACGTGCTCAAGTACTTTGCTGAATCAGGACATTACTGCACAGTCTGTAAACATGTACAGATGAGCAATGCGATGGCTTAAATCCTGCCATTCTTATTCAGACAAAGCTCCTATTGATTTTAGTGGGAGTGGTGCCTGAGTAGAGCGTGCAGGATTTGGTCCTGTGTTTTTATTATTCATGCAGCACCCGAAATGTGAGAGACACTGACACACAACAGGCAAAACAACAGCAATGAGCACTGATAGCACTGCACTCACAAAGATGATTAGAAATCATTATCCCCATCTGTAAAATAGGGAAACAGAGGCACAGAATTTGCATGATTTGCCTAAAGTCAGCAGCAAAGCCAGGGATATAAACGTTCTTTTGACTCTCTGCCCATTTCTTGTCTGTTGGACTGTATGGCTGATCAGGATGCCACAAAAAATAATGAGCCCATGCCCTGAAGAACACGCAGCTTAAAGGCAGAAGTGAGTACATTAGAGAGGAAGGATGAGCTTGCGGTTAAGGCACTAGACTGAGACTTGAGAGATATCAGTTCAGTTCCTGGCTCTGCTACATACTTCCTTTGGGACCTCAAGTGAGTTGCTTGATTTCTCCATGCCCCAGCTCCCCATATGCAAAGGGAGATAATACCTTCTGTCTCCCAACCTTTGTGTACTATACTAATTTTCCAGTTTGTCAAAAATAAAATTTTCTCCATCATTAAATCTTCCTCTGGCCCCAATTTAAATTTAGGCTCTTAGAAACAGGGTCTCTCTCTTACTCGGTGTTTAGAACCATGGGGTCCTGAGCACAACCAGGACTTTCAGGCACTACTGTAATACAAATCAAGAGTAGCAATAATACAGTACAAAATAACCTAAGACAAATACAGAGTCGAGAAGATTTCGAATTGGTTTTTTTTTTTTAAGAGTTACAAATACTTTAGAAGGTAATACGCTGTTTAGACATAGTGAGTCAGAGTAGGGAAGCAACAAGAAACTAAAAGGAAAAAGTATATCCAAGTCCACAGGCTGAAGAAAAAACAAATCATTTTCTGCTCCAAGATGTATGATCAGAGAGTCAAATGTCTGCAATACAAATACCTGCTTTCCAGAATGCCTTAGGCACAGGAATAAGGACAGAGGGACTAATCTGTAAAGCCCCTCTGAATTGACACAGCAGGAGGACCACCGGTTGAAGTCTTTCACTGAGTAACACTAGCGAGTGAATGTGCTGCTGATTATTTCCATCCACATCAGAGGCGCTACCACATTCAACAGCAATGAGATTGAAGGATTTGAGGCTTTGGAGGATGGTTCAGACACACACGGGGAGAGGAGGTTGTAAAACTGTTTGATAGACTCTCAAACATTTGGCAGATACAAAAGTCGTCACCTTAGGGTGGAAAAAAGAACATTGCTCAAGACTTCCTGAATTGATTTGTCTAGTGCTGAGGTGACATGTCTGCTCCCTGTCACAGCAATGAAGGAATGGCTCTTCCTAGACAGGCACTTGTGCACTCGAGTGCCAGGGGAAGGGAACAGAATCCCTTGGCCTGTGAAATGAGACAGCACATGAGCAGCAAAGGAAAGCGTCAGCAATGAGAAAAATCTGGATCGGAATGAACCCTTCTCAAAGAGCGAATGCCTAGAGTGTAGCATAAGCCTTGGTTTTACCAGACAACTTTGATAAGGTGGCTAATTATTGGCTGACTAACCCCTTGCTATCCCTGAAATCAATTACCTTTCTTTCTGTATTGATTAAAGCAGCCTGCTGATATTTTCTCACGATCCTGGTTCTCAGCAGTACTGTTAGATATACTCTCTCTGCCAGCCACCTATTCTCCTTTGGCTTTTGTTGGCCTGGCTTTCATTCAGAGGGCAAGGCAGTGGGAAATTCGCTTTTAGGTTTTTTGCTTGTTTGAATTATTGACTGACTAAAGTGAAGCTATCGTAACTTTGTACATTTAAAAAGCATGTAGGGTGGAAGCTATAATGTAATGTTTTTCCATTTTTAAAACACACCCTGGTGCATAACACAGCTTATTTGTACATCAAGGAATTAATTATTGAATAGATAAGCACTGCTTCCATAGTGCATTATAACAGTGACTCTAGGGTGCCCCTGGAAATCAAAGCAGTCAGCATCTCCTAACTCACAGGAAGCACTCCCCCAACACTCTCTCTGTGGGGGGTTGTTCGGTTGTTTACAAAGCTTTCACTGGCCCACAGAAGTGAGATAAATAGCATTTGCACCAAGAGCTGTGTCTCTAAATGATAATGGGCAGTTTCATCTTGACTGACGGAACCAACTTCTCTTCCAAAAGCCTTGTAAGAATCCCTGATTCTCACTTTTCTGAACCGTCATTTTCTTATTATTATTTGTAAGTAGTGGTGTGGAGAGGTTCCATTATGCTAGGCACCGTACAAACACACAGCCATAAGGAGACAGCAATCAAAGTAGCCAAGACAAATTGAGGGTGGAGAAAAGGAACCAGCATTCTCCCCAGTTTTACAAGTGGGGAATAGAGGCACAGAGAGATTAAATGACTGGACCAGGATCATAGAGGAAGTATATAGTAGAGACAGGATTAAAACCCTATTTCTCTAGTCCCAGTCTGGTGCCAGCTAAGGTAGGGTAGGAAGTAGCCCAAGGATACAGCAGTAAGGTTCAAGACTGTGCTAATCTTGACTGCTTGTTATAAGGTCCCTGGGCTGGAACGCAGTGTAAAGGGCAGACCTGGGTTCCCCTACCAGTCACCGGGCATGGTGCTGTTAAAGGGCAGTAAAAGAAAGGACTACCTGGGACAGTGGGTCCCGAGAGACTTTGATGTCTGGAAGGGGAGGACTACAGTGACGTGGCTTGGCCCTCCAGCCAGGAAGTGGGAGTAGTTAAGTCCCGAGAGAGCGAGGCTGAGAGAGTGCCGGAGTGAGTAACCTCGGGGGGGGGGGGGGGAGCCGTCGGACTGGCAGAGTTAATCTCCAGATGCGGCCAAAAGGAGACGCTCCAGCAGTGAATAGAGCACCCCAAACTCAAATGGGGATCCCAAAACTAAGGCACCCAAGATCAGTGGTCACTTTTGGAATCATTGGCCCTAAGTATTAATGGCTCTGTAAGCCATAGCCAATCCGATGCAGTCATTCAGTGCTCCAACTTTAGGGAGGGACTTAAATGAGAACCAACTAAATTCAAAGCCAACATTGCCACTACTTTACATCCTTAAAATCACCCCCTCATTATTCTGCAGCTCACACAGCAGTCCCTTCAGGATCTTACATACCATGTGAGATGCAATCTAGAGGCATACCAGGGCAAATGAAAGGCAGAACAAGCTTAACTCTGGTTTTTCTCAAATTTTGTGTTTGTATGTTAAATGCTAGATGTTACTCTGATGCTTTTGCATATTTAATTCCCTTTATTCTTTTCCAGTGCTAACAGCACAACCGTTTGCAACACTGAGAAGCTGAAAATGATAACAACATGAATCAAAACTCTGGCTCAAAAGTACCAACAGAGGCTTTCTCTGCTCATACAAGATGTGCCAGCAACCACATTATCCTTACTGCGCAATATCTTTCCATGCAATGTTATAAATTATTCCTGTGTTAGTCTTACAGCACAAAGCCCACTGAAATCACTGGTACAGTATAAACTTCCTATTCATCGAAATGGGACTTTGTCTAGTAAAAATAATTAGACCTGCAGGGGACTGTTCATGAGCGTTGCCAATGCCCGTGAACGAGCTCCTCAAAGCTTCCTGGTTTTAGCTCAGAAGTTCACTGATGTTCTCCCAGTAGGATCACTTTTCTAATGAAACCAGCACATAGTATGTATTTCTTGCAGTGAAGGGCAATGCCTAACAAAAAGCATTAAATCTGTGCTGATGAAGGGGAAACAGACTTCTGGAAGGTTGGGAGCCATCAGAGCAGTTAGAATGTGCAGAAATTTCAAAAACGAGCCTTCCACTGAATGCTAGGCTACCACACCAGTCAAAAGAGAAGAGAAGGGAGGATGAAAGCGGGGCTTGCTCCCACATGCCACCACACGTTTAAGGGCTCCCATGACCGCAAAAAAAATAGAGTCAGATGAGTGAGACACACTGAGCAACACAGGGCAGACCAACCTCATGCAACAGATCCTGTGCATTAGTCACAGGAGACCCAAAACACACATGAAATGCTAGGTTTCTGCTGGATGAGGGCATGAGGCTGGGGACTACATAGACCCTTTGCAGCATGGAGCCAACCTATATGGTGACACTCTCCAGGAGGTAATGGTAGGGTGTGGGCAGAACAGGAAAATGGTGGGACATGGCCAGGGGGTCCATAAACAGTGATCCACTGGACCATAACACCACATCAGTTTGTGACCACTACCAGAGGCATATGCACATATGCACCCCTCCTCCAGGCTGGAGGGAAGGATTCCTTCTCTCCATCTCCCTTCCCTCCATCCCACCCCACACACACACTTCCCTTGAACAAAGCCCTTTTACTGCAGGTTTTCACAGGGGAGTAGAATTTTACCCTTACTCCCTATTCATTAAACTGACTTCTGTACAGTACACTTACAAATACGTTCTGCTATTGTATTGCTGTGTGATTGTTCATTACAGTGGTTTTACACCTGCAACTGCAGCATGTGGAACGGGTCACTGCCAGAGACTGGGAGGACATTAGACTAGATAGAATATAAGGCCAATCAGTATGGCAATTCCTATGTTTCTAACAGAACAACCAAATTTGTTACATAGTTTTCTGTGCAACCCATGTTACTTCACTGGGTAAGTGGAGGATGAAATCCTAACACCATTGAAGTCAATGGGAGTTTTGCCATTGACTTCAACAGGGCCAGGATTTCACCCAGTGTACTATGTCAAACTGTGCCTATAGGACTTAATAAATTGAGAAATAACATGTGGTAAACTCATGACATACCAATGCAGTCTGAACATAAATGGAGGAGCAGTTTGCAATTACTTATCTTGTTTGGAGAGCATCATACAAAGTCAAAGACCATCCATGCAATGGTAATAAACAGCCACTGATTAGCTATCCATGGGCAGAGCTATATGAGACACAGCATAGTAAACAGTGTGCTGAGGATACCCTGAATCTGAAAGTCCAGTCACAAGTTAAAGGACTCCATGCGGCAATCAATGGGTGAATTTCAGTGGCCTGGATTATGCATAAGAACAGCCATTCTGGGTCATACCATGGTCCATCTACCCCAGTATCCTGTTTTCCGACAGTGGCCAATGGTAGGGGCTTCAGAGGGAATGAACAGAACAGGTCATCATCCCATCATCCACTCCCACCAGAAAGTCAAACTAGACAATTTGGTCTTTTGTGGTCTTGATTTTTTTAAAAAATTTCCCTGCATTTTAAGTAGGGCTTTAGCTATGCGTGTAATATATTTCCTAAATGAAAGCAATTAAATGTCTCTCCGCCTGTGATATGCCAAACACCTGATGCGAGCAAATGGTTTATATAGATTTTATTTTTGATTATCAGTGCTTGAGGGGATTCATACTAGTTACCTGGAATTTAAAGTGTTGTTTTTCAATCTCCTATAAGAGGCCACAGATTGCAGGTTAACATTTCTTGTTTAAAATAAACTGAAAATCTGAATCCTACCCAATCAATTCCTAATAGCTAAGCAAGACAGATGGGTGGACCCAACCACTCCTGCCAAGACAACAATGGATTGGTATCGTTAGCTACCAAAAAAAAAAAAATCACACACATGGAACAAGACTCATCCCTGGCATAAATGGGAGCACTTCCCATGTTCATAGATGACAATCAGAAGAGGCCCTCCATGATCATCATCATCTAGTCTGACCTCTTGCCAGTCAGAGGTGAAGGGCCTGGGCAGTTCTGCCAGGGTTTGAACACATGGCTCCGAGGAGTCAAAGTGTTTGACAACTGATGCTGAGCCTGCTAAGCCATCCCGTGTCATGACATTTCAAATGACTGTTAGCTACATTGTATGACTGGGGAACCAAGGCACGGCAAGATTAGATGACTTTCCAGAGGTCACACAGGGAGTCTGACAGAGCCAGGAAGCGAATCCAGGTCTGCTGAGACTTGGGTCAGTGCTTGAAGCACAAGGTCTTCCTTCTTCCTCCATTGTTCAACCAGAGAAGTCCCTGCTGAAACCAGGGAGGGATTGACCTTAAAGATAATAATGCTCCCAAATACATGAACCCCTTTACTCAGGAGATCTTTTATGGAGAAAGAATTTTACGGGGGCTAAGGCACTAAACTAGTGCGTACACTACAGCTGCTACAGTGGCATAGCAACAATGCTGCAATGTAGTGTAGATGCTCCCTACAATGAGGGAAGAGGGTTTTCCCCATCTGTGTAGGTAATCCACTTCTTTCATCAACATATCTACTGCCTCTCAGAAAATTCTTCCATCAACCTAGCGACATTTACAGCGGGGATTAAGTTGACCTAAGTACGGTGTTCAGAGCATGACATTTTTCACAGCCCTGAGTAATGCAGCTAGGTCAGTCTAATTTTTAAGTGTAGACCAGGCCTTGGGCTGAAGAGATCTAGCTACAGTTCCCTGCTCTGCCCCAGACGTCCTGTGTAATCTTGTGTAAATCACTTAGAGATAGATTTCAAAAGGTATTTATGTGCCTAAAGATGCACATAGGTTCCTAGTGGGATTTTCAGAAGCCCTTAAAGTAGGTTAGGTGCCCAACTCCCATTGATTTCAATGAGATCAATAGGAGTGTGATGCCTAACCTGCTTAGGGACCTTTGAAAATTCCTCTGGGCTCTTCTCTGCATTTTTAAGCACCCAAATACCTTTGAAAATCTGCCCCTCATGTTTCAATTTCTTTCCTGTAAAATGCGGACAGGAGTATTTCCTTATCTATTTCAATTGTAGAGGGGCAGTGAGAACTCTTCTGACTGTGAGATTCTACAGTGCCTAATACAATGGGCCCCTCCTCAGAGTGTGGGCCTTTAGGTGCTACAGAACACAAACAATTTGCCATGCTGCTCTTATTTTTTCCTTCTTCTCAAGCAAGGGTAGATTTTACTCTAAATTCAGTGGCTTTTGACTCTAGAAAAGTCCCTTCATAAACATATAAAGGACATACATATATTTCCCAATTTAAAAAAATCCCAGGAGCTGAATAATTAATAATCCAACAAGAGAAAAATTGTTCCTAATTACCAAGCTCCCCTCCCCCCAAAAAGACACATTAATTGCATGGCTCATAGTGGGATAGCTATATTGACAAATCTGATGGTTTTGAGATACACCTGTTACGAATCAATCAATAGCAATTATGAAGTTTCATTATATTTCTAAACTAGCTTTAGGCTTGTGCCAATCTATGTGGACAATATTATACAATACCACTTAACACAATCTTCTTTGTTTGGCTTCAGTAGATTTATGTTTTGCAGGAAATAAACATGATAACTTTTAAATTATATTAACAAACCAAGCAACAATCAGACATCGGTAAAAAGATAATTGGTTAAATTGTGCTTTTGATTGGAATTAATTTTCTGAAGTAAGTCCTGAAAGGGATAGAAGACACCAATCAATAATCTCTTAATGAGGTGCAAGAAAAACATGTGTCAACATGACAGGCTTTGATGGCTAATGATCTTCAGCGGAAGAACACTGTTCAGAGGAAGACTCTGAAAGGCACAGAAAATTGATTAATCGCCATCCCAAGATATTGCAGCAAAGCATTTTGAAATAAAGTAGCCCTCAGACGTTCATATCATTTGCACCTCTGCCATGATGTGTTACTTTGGGAAAGATTGTAGCTTAAGGGTGTTTCTCTCTAGTTATTAATAACTTAGAATCTAGCTGCTTGCTGTGATTTGTTGCCTCACAAACAGCTACCTGAGAATTTTCCTGCATTGTTTACTGGAATGGATAACTAAATGGAAAAGAAACTGTAGGGGTCCTGTTTCTCTTGTTTTTATAGATGCTTTGTTGTGTGTAAGACATATCCAGGCTAGCAGACGTTTTGGTCTTCTGTCACCTACACTCTTTAAGTTTGGCACAGACTAATGCTCGTTTTCTCTAGAGGACAATTTCCCAGGCATAAAAGAGTTTTCATGGGGAAAAAAACAAACCAAACCCTTATTTGCACATTTTCTATTTTCTTCAAGTCAAATTTCTTAAATATAAGATGCAAAACTAACTTCAATTCCATTTTCTGTTCACAGCAACAGACACTTCACCTACATGGCTCAATATATAATCCAAGTGAGAGGGATGGACCTGCTTGTACAGATGCAACCTGAAAACAGAATCCTACATTAGGTTTTAAATGATGGTGTGAACACTGTTAAAAAAGCAGCAGAGGGGACTTCCCAGCAGTACCAGAAGGTATTTAGGCAACTTTTTTCCCTTCTCTCCGTGACAGCCTCAAAATTTGCATTCACTAAATATTTTTGAAGCTGCTCATTATACGGGATGAGATTGGGGTGGGCTAAAGCTAATTTTTTTTGTCATTTCTGTCTTCATTTGGGGATAGTAAAGATTGTATTTCCTTTTCCCTTCTGTCACAGTTAGTATTTTGTTGACACTAATACTCCCAACTCAAATATTCCACTCATTAGGTGCTATGTAATTACACGCTCAGGATTTTACATATTCATATATTTTGCTTAAGGTTGTTGCTCACTTGTCTCTTTCTTGTTTATTAACACAGTAAAAATAACTAATCAGACACAGCTCCAGTTGCAGTTTCCCAACACATGCTTGGTATGATACAAGCAGTGAATATTGACAGGGGATGTCCTATTTTGGGGGCAGCGGAGCCTGGAGTGCTGAGGGGGCTAGCACTGTCACAGTGGAAATATATCCCATGCATGCCTCAGGGAATGGGTCAGAGACAAGGGCAGGATACAGAGGGGTTAGAGCAGTTCTCATAGTGCCCGGGATTGGGTCTAGGAACAGGTAAGAACCTCCTGGGACCCTCCTTCCCAGCCTGGAGCCAGCAGCCCCCTCAATCTCAATACCTCCCCTCACTCCCCCTCCTATTCCTCTGTCCATTTGCAGGGAGTTTCTGTTTCCCCTCCCCACCACACACACTTGATGACTGGGATTAGTGGGCAGACTCCACCAAACCAACGGAAATCCTAACCCCTCAGGTGAGAATGGCCACAGCACCCAGACATCAAGTGAGAGCAGGAAACAAAAACCAAACAGGGATGAGGATGCAGTTCACAGAGGTAAAACAAGGGAACAATGAGCAGAGAACCCAAGACAGTGCCCATTCCTCTTCCTCGAAGGAATACAATGAGTCAGTGCACGCCACCCACAGGAACTCTCTGGATGTGCACAGAGATAAGGGACTGGGAAAAGGCCTCACAAGCATAGGCCCTCCTTGTCCAGTTTTGTCCTCCTGGAGTGATGAATGGCCATCTTGGCCAGAGTCAGGAAGCTGCTAATGAGGAGAGGACTTCAGGCTGTCAGTATATTCATCCGTATAACAGGTACAGCACAGTGGCATGGCAAGTGTCAAGGTTCCTTCCCCACTCTGAACTCTAGGGTACAGATGTGAGGACCTGCATGAAAAACCCCCTAAGCTTATTTTTACCAGCTTAGGTTAAAATTTCCCCAAGGTACAAACTATTTTACCTTTTGCCCTTGGACTTTATTGCTACCACCATCAAGCATTTAACAAATATATAACAGGGAAAGAGCCCGCTTGGAAACGTCTTTCCCCGTAAAATCCTCCCAAACCCTACACTCCCTTTCCTGGGGAAGGCTTGATAAAAATCGTCACCAATTTGCATCGGTGAACACAGACCCAAACCCTTGGATCTTAAGAACGATGAAAAAGCAATCAGGTTCTTAAAAGAAGGATTTTAATTGAAGAAAAAGTAAAAGAATCACCTCTGTAAAATCAGGATGGTAAATACCTTACAGGGTAATCAGATTCAAAACATAGAGAATCCCTCTAGGCAAAACCTTAAGTTACAAAAAGACAAAAAACAGGAATATACATGCTATTCAGCACAGCTTATTTTATCAGCCATTTAAACAAAACAGAATCTAATGCATATCTAGCTAGATTACTTACTAAGTTCTAAGACTCCATTCCTTTTCTGTTCCCGGCAAAAGCATCACACAGACAGAGAGAACTTTTGTTTCTCCACCCCCTCCAGCTTTGAAAGTATCTTGTCTCCTCATTGGTCATTTTGATTAGGTGCCAGCAAGGTTATCCTAGCTTCTTAACCCTTTACAGGTGAAAGGGTTTTTCCTCTGGCCAGGAGGGATTTAAAGGTGTTTACCCTTCCCTTTATACTTATGACAACAAGCTTCACCACACCACACACACATGGGCCTCAACCCTAATATGGAAGGAGCACCTCTGGGGCAATAGAATAGTTCTGCTTTCATGACCATTCAGACTTTGACCACTCTGCAGGGATTGCCGACCAGGGTGAGAAGTGGAGCAACGTATCTCCTGATGTTACCTGCATTTGGGGAACCAAACTGACACCAATAATTCATTTCACTCAGGAATCAAACAGTAATGAACACACACTACCAGTGCATGGCCTAGATCTGAGACTGTATTCTTGAGTTAGTGTGGTCTAGTGGGTAGGGCACAGGGCTAGCAACTCTAGAGTCAGCAGTTCAATTCCTGCCTCTCCCACTTTTCAACAGTGTGACCTCAGGTACATCACATCACTGTCTTGTGCCTATTTCCTCTCCCATCTGTTGTCTGTGTAGACCAATCTCTTCAGGGAAGGGACTGTCTCACTATCCACAGTGGGGCTGTGACATACTAAGGTACAATCCAGACTAATGAGTAGCTGTGTCACCCCTGCCCTGTAACCTAGGGTACCCTTTACAATGCTTGGCTGTTCACAAACAATCTTCAGCATGTAAGTCACTCCCAGCTATGCCTGTGTGTGCTCCAGCCAGACACACCATGGCTCTTCCAGCCTTAAAAATTACCACAAGGTGTCCCCAACACATGCCCGGTTCTCAGATTTCCCCCCCAGAAATATATGTCCTGTACTGCCTCTCTCTCTCCTGGACAGAACAAATATATTAAGGCAGTAATATGCACACTTGTAACCCCAAAAGGAGTTACCCAGACACTTCAACACACTGGATTAGATAAAATAGTAAAACAAGTTTATTAACTTTGAAGGGATTTAAAGTGAGTACAAGTAATGAGGACAGGAATGGTGACAAGAAAAAAATAAGATAAGATGTTTACTAATACCTAACTTAACGTCCCATATTAGATTCAAGGAAAGTTTCTCATCATGTGCTCCAGCAGATTACTGACCAAACTTTCAGGTCAGGACCCCTTCCCCAAAGTCCAAAACCCTCTTCCTTTGTCTTTTCAGGCACAGTGAATGTGATAGGCAGGGCAGTGCCTTGGGGTATTTATCCCTCCTTTTTTATAGTTTCAGTCTCCCTCTTGAAAAACATTTCTGCTGAGAACTAGAAACCAAAGAGTCTATGTGGAAGGATTTTCCCTCGTGGTTTTTTCTTTTTATGTTTTAACTTTGTCTTCTCTTCCTGCTTAAAGACTCTGTGTGCTGCTTAAATGCAAAGTAAGCAGAGCACACATTCCTTTTTTAGGACACACCTGTTTCCTGCTTCTGTTTAGGTAGCGCTGTCAGGTTTGGAACATGTATACCATACAGGGAAATCTTTTACTGCACATATAATGTTGCAACACACATTTTATCAGGACAATACTGACCAGCAAATTGAGTTTACAAATGATACTTTACAAGGCATACTTTTTACAAAGATTACTACAATAGCGTGTAGGCTGTAAATACAGGGGTATATTTGATCTCTAGCCAAATAGCTAATAAAATAAATAAATAAATAACAAATAAAATAGATACACAAGGCTCTAAGTGACTGACCTAAAGCTCACTGAAAATCAGTAGAAAAATTCCCACTGATTTCAATGGGCTTTAGATAAGGCCCTAAATCCCATTTCCAATCACTGCCACCCAGTCCCATTAAGATAGTGATTGTAAAGCTTGATTTGTTAATGAAGTCAGGAAGAATCCCAATTATAGCTGGTCAAAACTTCTCTGACAGAATGGTTTTCGATCCGAAAGGGCCATTTTGTCAAAACCAAAACTTCCTGTGAGAATGTGTCAATTTCAATGAAGTTTCATGGAGGGGAGGAAGAGAAAAGGGAGAGAGCATTTTTCTAAGGTAAAAAACATTTTCAGAATCAAACTTCCCATTTCAAACAACTTTTCCTTTATAATTTTATTTTATATTATAGAACATTTTTTAAAAGTCCAACACTTCATTCACCCAAAACTTGTTGGGAAATTTTGTTTCATGGGAAATTTAGAAATTCATTGTTTTCCAGTTCGCAAAACAAGAATTCCAGTTCTTGCACAGCTCGACTTACAATTCTGGTGAATTTTGGCTTGGGGAAGAAATAGGTGTAACGCAGTACTCAGCATGCAATATATATCTCCCCTCTGTGATCGACAGAGGATGGGAGTCTGCCACAGCTCCCAGTATGGAACTTTCCGGAAGTCCTGTTTCCCCACCCCCAAACTTCATCTTTGGTTTTCTAAACAGCTCTAGTTGTAAAATGAACCTTAATTCTGACCCTGGTCAGTGTGTGTTATGATACTCTAATTACATGATACCATACTATTTCTCAAATAATGCAACATCATACAGTTTTTTCCTATGATCTTAAATATGCAGGTGTGGCTTCTTGATTTTTTTTTAAACCACCATTGTACACTTAGAAACTTTCATTGTTACAATGGTCCAGGATAGTATTGCTCTATTGACAGACTGTGTGAATTCTCTTCTTAATAAGGTCCATATTTCAGTTATTTTGTCTGTACTGTACATTTTCTTTACTATCTACAGCTTAGGTGCAATTCAGGCAAATCACTACAAAGGTAATTTAGCTCTAAACTGACATAGAAATACATAGTCCTATTTGATGCAACACATATCTGGTTGTACAAAAGTGTTGTATTATACTGTAATATTTGACAAACAGTATATGATCATGCAGTTAGAGACATACACAGAAGGAGGCAGGATTAATTTTCACATTGTCTCTACTTATTTTTAAGCACTTAACCATGCAATCCCAGCATTCTCTTTATAAAGTTTACAATGTCTCCTTTTGTCTTTCCTTATATTAACAATTGGCCAGCTTCACAGGGATCCTGAGCTTTGAAATACATTATAAAGCTACTTACTTTCAGCACATTCTGTAACACAGAAGAACCTTGGCTCCCAAATCAGACTTCTGGAAAAATAATAATCCTGTGTAACAGGGCCAAATACCTCTTGGTCGTGGCATATTCCCAAATCATTTTCTCTATTTAGCTAAGTTTCCATTAAGAGTCACAAAATCTTTGGGAAAAGTTGAGTTGTCAAAGTGGAACATTAAATATTTCATATCATTCCAGTGACTGGAAGTTCCTGTCCTTTCTTTACGTTCTCATGTGGTCTTTGTCATAGAAAGTTCAGAGGAGGGACACAGACAGGAGCAGGAGTATCACCCTCAGTAGTTTACTGAGCACAGGTTGTGCTCACAGCATACGGAAGCCCTGAACATATTACATGTAACTGTTCAAATGAGGAGTGCCAGAAAGAAAATGGTGTAGTTAACATCAAAGTGCATTGTTTTTGTTTATGTTTGCCAGTGCTTCTGAATGTTTATCGGAATGGCAGCAGATGGCATGAGGCAAATGTATGCACTTTTTCACAGTTTTTTCCAAAATGAACAGATGTCTTCATTACATGCTACATGACCGTGTGTAACAAAATGTGACAAGCATCAGAGGTAGAGAAAAGTGGCATGTCCCCTTTCTAACCTGGATTGCTTCTTGGCATAGATCTTTGTCAGGTTTGGGCATTGCACTGAATGCTCAAAATGGGGAAAGTGGAGATGTTTTAATATGTACTTGCTCACCCACCTCATTAGGATATTAAAAATGGATTAGAGACCTGCCGCTCAATTCACCCCTGCTACAAAACTGCATCTCCTTGCACCAGCAAGGCTGGAGGGAACAGGGGGATTCACCCCCGAGGAGAACAGGTGTTATTTAGAGAAACCTGTGCTGCCCTAGGGCCTGATTCAGTGTCCACTGAAACCAACGGAAGAACTCCCATAGACTTCAACTGGTTTTGAATCAGGCCCATGGGCAGCATTCAAAGAAGAAATCTGACAATGTGCTGTAGCCAGGGGAAGACAACTTTAAGTTGCATCGGGGGACCGCCTCCAGAAGAGTCTTCTGGGGAGATTAATTGAATTCATGCATTCCTGGCATCCCTAGCCATACCCCTTTCCCAGGCTAGCACCACTCATATTTTGCCATAGTAAAAGTAAGATTTCTGGCTTTCTGAAGTGTCCGCTCCCTGCACCTCCACTCCCAGCAGGCAGGAGGCTGTAGATTTTTTTAAAACACTATTGCAGCCTCCCCAAGCAGGCTTTGCACCACTTGGGCTCACAGTCAGCATCTGCACTGAGAGAAGCCAGAATAGATCCTATAGTGAATCTGGCTATTCATGTTTGGATAGCACTGTGAACATCAGCCCCGCCCCATTGATTTCCACAGTGTTGTTATTTACTCTGGCTAAAGATGTGGCCCGTAATGTTCTAAATATTACTATTATTCATTCATGTGATAGTTTAGCCACTCTAACAATTCAGCACTCAAGAAAACCTTGGTCTGTACATAGATAAGGTAGCAAGTTTGGAGGCCAGTGAGCTTCCATGATGGCATTGCAGAACCTCACCTTCCCCTGCAACCTGCTTTTGGTTTTCACTAATTACTGCCATTAGGAACTACTCCAGAAATTAATTACGCTCCTAACAAAAAAGCAGCGATCTAATGACAAAAGCAATAATGATGGAAATATTAAGGTTTGTGGGATATCTGCAATTTGCCTCTGCTCACTTGAGTACTATTGGGTTATTGGCCACATTCGCACTATGCTGACTTGAACTGAGTCAGGTAACAGTTCAGCAGTTTCAGCCAGACAGGGATGCTTCTAAATTTTAAGACCAAAGATTTTCAAAAGTGACTCGTGATTTTCAGGTGCCCAAACTCGAGACACCCTAAAAAGCAGATGGATTTTCAGCGAGAGGATGCTTGGCCATTTCTAAAAATCTGGCCCCTTTCAGAGGTCCCAAGCTCGGCACCCAGAATTATTAATCACTCGACCAAAGTTCCCCAGCTGGCTGTGGACACATCTTGTTCACACAACCTAGAGTACAAGACATCAGACCAGGTGCCTCTTTCAGGATGCTCTTGACACTGCCTCAGAAGTCATCCTTTCCAGAATTGCTATCAAATACATTTGCCAATGTTAAATCCCTTTTGTACCATCCCAGCAGCCCAAAGGGGCCTAACGCTTCCATAACCTAAGGATTCCCCTTGCACAGATGCATCTTCAGCTGGTGAAGGATAGGGAGCTGCAGCAGGCTATGACCCTGGGCCAGCATCTCCCAACTGGCCCTTTAAATTACCTCCACCCAGATCAGCCATGAAGCTTCTCACGTAAACAAAACTTGGAACAAATTCTTCACAACCAAATCCCTTTCTTGGCAGGCATTGTTGCTGGATGGGGTTTTCCCCAACACTCCTCCACTGTTTGGAGGCAAAGTCAAACCATTCTGTCACATTCTCCCTGGCCTGGGAGAGGTTAGCAAACAGTCCTCTTCCCACCAGTGTCTTTCCCCTTATGATGGCCTCCTTCCCAGAACATGTCCTGATTATCTAAGAAATGGGAGCCGTGCCCTACCCTATATTACATGGCTCTTGTTCCTGGGCCCTAAAGAGAACAGGAGTCTCCAAGCAACTGTTCCAGTGGGACCACTTCATCGTTTTCTCAACATCTGCATCTGTTGTTCTCCATTGCAGAACTCCTGGAACAGCGTGACCACTGAGACTTCTGGTCTTAAAGATCCAGTACATCCATCAGAAGGGCTTAATAGGTCATGTCTAATGGGCAGGAGGGGGTGAGGCCACAGTTTGAGGGGAGAGCACCTGTTTGATGGAGCTGCTCCTCAGGAGACATTACCTGCAAGCACAAGTTACCGCAGCCCTGAACTCTTCTCTAGTTGAGGCCACCTCTTTGGTATTCACACACTTAGAAACAACATGAAACCTTTCAATCATGAAATGCCCACACACTCACTCTCTCCTCTGCTTTTCTGTAGCAGGCTTCAGATAATCAAAGTATTCCTGACAACAGCTGCACTTTCCCTGCTAAATTGCCAATAACCTCCTTCTTGTTACCAACACAAAGCAGAGAAAATCTGGGATTAAGGGAATATTTCTTACCAGTTGACAATCAGCAGCAGCTATTTATTGACAATTATTTCCAATCGATCACCAGCCCTGACTGATGCCAACCCCATGAATATGAAAGAATTGTTCTCCACAGTATCTGTGTGTCATCCTGTACCAGCCTGGAGAGGGTTAAGGAGGCTGTGAAGGGGGCCAATTAACTTGAAAGGCTGCACCTGAAGGAGAGTCAGGGCAGTAAAAGCTGATTGGAGATGGAGGCCTGCTCAGAAGGAACAAGCAGCGCTGGTATAAAGAGAGGAAGTTGGCAGCAGAAAGGGGCTGCAGGGGAAGTAGTCTGCAGTCATTCCCTGGATGAAGGGAGATGTGTTTGGAGGCTACAGGTTACAGTTCCTCCCCGGGAGGAGGGAGTTTGGACTGGTAAACCCAGGGGTGGGGGGGAGCCAGAAGGTACAGCTGAGAAGTAGGAAGATGTAGGAGTGAATCCAGGAAAAGAGCAACATGCTCTGGGAGGGAGCAGGCCACCATTTGAGAGAGAGAGAGAGGGTCCCTGGACTGGAACCCGCAGTGGATGGTGGGCCTGGGTTCCCCTGTAGGGTGACCAGATAGCAAGTGTGAAAAATCAGGACGGGGGTGGAGGGTAATAGGAGCCCATATAAAAAGAAGGCCCAAATATCGGGACTGTCCCTATAAAATTGGGATATCTGGTCACCCTATTCCCCTGCCACCACTGGAGGAATGGTACGGTTAGGGTGTTGATGAGAAGACTGACATTTTGTATAAATGGACTTTGGTACCCTGGAAGGGGGGGGGACAGACTATAGTGACTAGGATTGCCAGGTGTCCCGTTTGCAACTGGAACACTCGGCCAAAAAGGGACCCTGGCAATATGGGTCCTTTTCACGAGTTTGATCCAAAACCAGTTGAAATCGATGGTAGTTTTTCCACTGATTTCAATGGGTGTGTTGAATCAGGCCCTGTGGCAGCACCAGTATTTCTCTAAGCATCAGCAGAAACAAAATGTCTTAATGCAACACCCATGCTCTCCTCAGGGGATAGGAAGTATCAGACTACAACCACTGAGGAGTTTCCCAAGCGATAAGAATATAATTTTTTATACAGAGATTTTAGGGAGGGTTTTTGTTCAAGCTTACTACTTTAAGGCCTGGCCTCGCTCTCTGGTTAGTGACATAGGGACTTCTTCCCAACTCTCTTTGAGGATTTCATTTGCTTTTTGGTGCTCCCAACAGCACTACCCATCTGGAACACGGCCCCTGCTAGGCCTGAAGCTTCTTGCAGAGCTGTTCTCTGCAAACTGCTTCCCGGAAGCACTATCTCCCTCAGAAGTTCTCTGGGCCTCTTCCCTGTGGCAACTGTCTGTCCCTCCAGCACCAACAGATCACATGGGGCCTCATTAGCAGTACATGACAACCCACGGTGGGGGTCCTCTGAATTGGCTACCCTTATGTTCTTTTTCATTTAAGTCCCTGAAGGACAGATTAGAGTGACACACAACATTTTGCACATGACTAAATAAAAAACAAGACACTAGTCTCACCTGTTCTACAGAAAGGCAGAAACAGAAACCCTGCCTAAGAGAACGCAGTTGCTTCTGCCAAAACCGTATTCCTCACTGGCCTGAAGCCAGTGGCCTTTTCAGCTTTCTTCCTGACCTTTGTTTCTACTATAGCCCTCGCTACTCTCAGTAGGTTCCCTTCCAATACCCCCTGATCTATTCTACTGAATCTGGAGTCTTACAACGCTCTGTCTCTGGTGTGTATATGGCCCACATGATTGTAGTATCTGAGCACCTAAAAATCCTGAAAGTGTTTATATTCACAACATCCCTGGGAGGTAGGGGAGTAATTCTCTTGTTATCCTCATTTTCCTGAGCGACTGACTTGTCCATGCTAAGTCTATGGCAGAGCACGGAATTGAACTTGGGTCTGACTCCCACGTTAATGCCCTGATCACTGGATCATCCTGAGCTCCTCACATTTATTCTGCTTCCAGACTCCCTAGTCTGGTTTGCAGAACTGCTCATTTAAAAAAAAAAAAAAAAGTGTCAATGGGGGAAAATATATTGAAAAAATTTCACTACTGTTTTTAGCACAACTCAGCTCCTGTCCAGGTGTAAGACTTTTAGAGCTGAATCAAGGTAATTGATACCTTCTCTGTGCTGCCCCACATTAGGAGCTACGGGATGACTAAAATAAGTTGAAGGCATTTTGCTAGTGCCCGCAAGGATGTTAACAGGGAGCAGGACCTATGTGCTGAGCATAGTTATGGCAGGCCAACGTGCAGAGATGCCACTGCGGGGCAAACTGTGTCCCCTGCCCATTGTTCCCACACCTGTAAAGGAGCCATCCTTCAATTACAGATCTGTAGTGTGAGGATCTTGTCCTTTTGTTAATGTATCTGTGAAATGCCAGGCATGTTTAGGACTCCCTAGAAATAACAAAGAGACTGTTGGCTCTTCTTCTCACCCTAGCATTGCCCCTCTGCTGAGTAGTATCAGAATTCTGGGGACTTTCAAATTGGCTTCCCAGTGTCAGAAAAATCAGTCTGGATATAACTTGATTTATTTAGACACGTACAGCAATCCTGGAAGAGAGGCAGTCACAGACAAAAGGCAAACCTCGCTTCCAGAAATGTCAGCCCATATACCAATGCCTGGTTCCCAGAAAGCTACTCTGTCCCAAGAATTGCCACCAAATATAAAAAAGAAAGCAGAGAACAAACTCTCTGCTTTCTACCACAGCTTCTCTCCAACAAGGACTATTGTTTAAAAAAAAAATCACCACGTGACAGATTGAATATCTGCTTCCACACTAAGCATTTGTCTACAAGGGGAATTTACAGGGAAGTTGGTGCAGAATATGTAGGGTGTGAAGTTAAAACTCAATAGCTATTTTGCACTAACTTCTCATGTGGCCACTCTTCTTCCACACTTTGGAAGTGGATTAACCTAAACCACACAAGGCACTGTGATTGCTGTGTAGACAAACCCAGAGGTGTGACTGCAGCACATGTAAACATACCCGAGCTAGCTTTAATTGAGCCTGCTCAAACAGTGAAACCACAGCACAGGCTTCACAAGCCGACCTGAGGTATGAATCATAGCCCTGGTCTACACTAGGACTTTAGGTCGAATTTAGCAGCGTTAAATCGATGTAAACCTGCACCCGTCCACACGATGAAGCCCTTTATTTCGACTTAAAGGGCTCTTAAAATCGATTTCCTTACTCCACCCCTGACAAGTGGATTAGCGCTTAAATCGGCCTTGCCGGGTCGAATTTGGGGTACTGAGGACACAATTCGACGGTATTGGCCTCCTGGAGCTATCCCAGAGTGCTCCATTGTGACTGCTCTGGACAGCACTCTCAACTCAGATACACGATTGTCTGCTGTTGCTCTGACGCAGGGAGGGGCGACTGACGACATGGCTTACAGGGTTGGCTTACAGGGAGTTAAAATCAACAAAGGGGGTGGCTTTACATCAAGGAGTATTTCAGGCAGGACTTCACGGAGAGTTCCAATAAGAAATGGTGCACCTAAGTTATTGTTCTTATTGGAACAAGCAGGTTGGTCTGGCCTCTGATTGATACATGGCTAGATTTACCTCGCTGCACCTTCTCTGTGAGTGACTGCAGTGTGACCTAGAGGAATGAGTCCCCTAGATGGGGGGGTAGGGGGGGGTTGCAAATGAGTACAAAACAAATCTGGTCTATTTCTTGTTTTGATATACTCCATCTATCTTTTACATCTTTGGCTGGCAGCAGACGGTGCAGAAGGACTGAATGCCATCCACATCTCATGGCTGCTCGGCAGAAGATGGTACAAGAGGACTGCTACTAATCCGTATCGCCTGCCTGCTCACCATAAGATGGCTCAATAGGACTGACTGCAGGACTAAAGAGAATGACCTGATCAAGTCACTCCAAATTTAGTCCCTGCGCCCATGTCTGCCCAGGCGCTCCTGATCGACCTCACAGAGGCGACCAGGAGCACCTCGGACATGACGATGACGGCTACCAGTCCTACTGTACCGTCTGCTGCCACAAGGCAAGGGGTTGCTGCTGCTGTGTAGCAATGCAGTACCACATCTGCCAGCACCCAGGAGACATACGGTGACAGTGAGCTGAGCGGGCTCCATGCTTGCCGTGGTATGGCGTCTGCACGGGTAATTCAGGAAAAAAGGCGCAAAACGATTGTCTGCCCTTGCTTTCACGGAAGGAGGGAGGGAAGGGGGGCCTGACGACATGTACCCAGAACCACCCACGACAATGTTTTAGCCCCATCAGGCATTGGGATCTCAACCCAGAATTCCAATGGGCAGCGAAGACTGCGGGAACTGTGGGATAGCTACCCACAGTGCAACACTCCGGAAGTCGACGCTTGCCTCGGTAGTGTGGAAGCACTCCGCCGAGTTAATGCACTTAGAGCATTTTCTGTGGGGACACACACACTCGAATATATAAAACCGATTTCTAAAAAACCGACTTCTATAAATTCGACCTAATTTCGTAGTGTAGACATACCCATAGAAAATCAGGGCTGGAAGGGACCTCAGGAGATCATCTAGTCCAACCCCCTGCTCAAAGCAGGACCAATCCCCAATTTTTGCCCAGGATCCCTAAATGGCCCCCTCAAGGATTGAACTTATAACCCTGTGTTTAGCAGGCCAACGTTCAAACCACTGAGCTATCCCTCTCCCCTTAGGCAGCTAGCCTGAGCTGACGTCTGCACTGACGTGACTTCACTGCTGTTGGTATTCGCCCTAGCTAGATTAAAGCTAGTTGAGGTAGGTCTACACATGCTGCAATCCCACCTCCAATTGCAGTAAAGACACACCCAGAGTGCAGAATAAGAGCATCCATATGGGGAGCTAGTGGGGAATAGCTATTCAGCACCAGTTATTCTGGGCTTCCCACACACACTAAAAATAATAACTCGTGAGACTGTGATTAACACCACCAGCTGACAACTCCTGTCAGAATGATGTTATAATAAATAATAACTGAAACTTAGCTACAGGTTGTTGTACACTGAGACTGCTAAATATCAGACCTAATTAGATAATGCAGGCCAAAAAAAGGGAAGTCAGCAGACACAAGGGATTGCTACCACAAAGGTAATTACTTGTAAAATATAAAAGCCATGCAAATTCAAACGAGCGGTGTGCCTGGATTGGCATTACTGATCTAAATCCCAACCCTGAACTTTAGGAAGGGTCAGACTTGGCTAGGGATCCTGGTTTGAACTTCCCAGCTGAGGTCACTCTATAATGGCTCAGACTAGAACTCTGAATCCAAACACTCTTGAACACCAGAGAGAATACATGGGGGAATTTATGTCAGATGCTCAGCTGGTTTAAATCAGCTTAGCTCCATTGACTTCAGTTAATGTGATGCAAAAATCTTCATTATGGACTTCAGTGAGGTTACAATGATATACACCAGCTGAGGAGGTAGCTCTTCACTTTTAGGCAGTCTCTTCTGTGGCAGCTTCAGTAGTGGAAATGCAATATGCAAAAGACTTACTCCGTTCTTAGGGCACTAGAGACCACTCTAATTGGTTATAAATGCAAGATTAGATTGGCAGAGAAATAAGATTAGCTCCATTTTACCACATGGTCACAGTTACACTCTCTCTATGAACATCCAGCTAAGAAAAATTCCCAGAGCCACTCCTACCACCTCTTACTGCTCTCCTTGCTTGGCCATATAAACCTGGCCTCTTTTACAGGAGTAACACTATGACCTTCTCAAGGCATATGTGCAACTAACAATTACTGTTAACAGTAGCCCTTCCTGCCTGTTTTCCTTACCTGCATAAACAGGATAAGTAACTGTCCTGCCAGTGGACACTACCCATTTCTGCTTTGAAAGCTTCAAAATATTTAAACAGGATATTCTGTGAAACAGTCCACAAAACACTGTGGTCCTGTCACAGCATTTCCAGACATCACTGGAGTATCTTATGTTGGCGCTGGCTGAACTGCTACCCAATACCTATAAAAGGATGAGAAATTGACTCAATGTGCCTTTGTCTTCAACCACCCTCCTGGGAGCATCTACTGCCTGATTGCCATGACAATCTTCCATTTCACCCCACAAGCTCCTTCTGCCCCCCATTCCATCTATTTCAGGGACTTTCTGCAACCTCCTCTCTCCCTGTGTGCGCGCACCTCCTTTCCCCACCAGGCCAGGGGCTATGTGCACCCCACCACACACACACACCCCATAACAGGGTCCCTCATTCTCCAAACTTTTACAGGCCACATCTTGACTAGAGCACATACTCAGCCACTTTTCTTAGTCTAGATAAAGCCATAGGTCTATTACATACTGCCTCATAGTGCCCCGGCCATTTTGCCTTTGTCGACAAAGCATATGTAATTCGTTAATGTGTTCTTGGCAGGCTCAGAGCATGTATCTCCTTTTCCTATTGTTCCAGTGTAGTGCAGGTGTTCTTGATGCTAAGGGTTGACTAAATCCGTTGCCTTCCTGTTCTTAAGCAGTGGAACAAGACAGAAGTTTTTCTGCCCACATCTACTCTGAGGATTGTTTCTATCAAGAGCTGAACCATCTCATCTGGGCACAGAGGGAAGCACAAGAATGGGTCTGGCTTGGAATGCTAGGAATGCTATTCAAATGCCATTTTTTATTCCTAATAGGCTAGGAGTAGAAGGGATATACACTTTAATTTTCAGAACAAAGATGTCCATTTTATTTGAACTCTGTGATTCAGTTGCAGGACAAATATAATTACTTCTCTTTGCACATGCAACTTGCAACTTGCATGTCGTCTCATCTCCTCTTCCTTCCTGGTTTTCCTTCTCTACCTCCTTCTCCAAGGCATAATTCCCAACCCTTATACTCAGCAATAACAATTATTATCCTATCTCTAGCCACAGCAATATCCCTTCCTGAGGTTACACAATATTGTAGACTGATTGGAATGTTGAGAGTTGATTCAAGCAATCTGATTAGTGAGGGGAATATTAATTCTCTGGAAATATCCTGCATCAAACTACTAAATATTTTGGAAATGGCATCTACCCCAAAAACCAAATAAATAATCCATATACATCCGCAGTGATTTTATGTCTTCCTTCATCTGTATCCTATACTAGTAATAACCTCAACACAGGACATTTCCTAGCCATTCCTAACCAGCTGCGGTTAATGGATGCCTCCTCTGTGCCTTAGGCCATCAGCTTCTCTCAGCCAGTCATTAATCCCAAGGAAATGCCCCTTTACTCCATAAACAACCACTGTCCAGGATATTTCCTGGGGAACTTATGGGCAGCTGGAATTATTGGCCCTAGGCAAATGCTCACTAAATCGCCAAGAAATGCCCCGCATCTTGATTGTTATTGCTTCAACATGCGGGGGGGGGAGGCCAGGGAAAGTGTCTATTTAAGTGACCTAAACACAACGGGTTTCCTGACTAGGCCTTGCACTTTCCAGCAAGCCCTCACGCCCACCCCTTACGCAGATACATTTAAAATTGAGAAGCCAACACTTTCAGGCATTTTCTTTTGGGGGTTAGTTATGCTCCATTCCAGACACCCCTTCCACCTTGGCTCCATTCTTCAATATCAAACTGCAGAGGAGTGATAGGAAATGGCCACAAAGAGGCCAAGAAACACATGAAATTCAGAAAGGTGTCTTTAGTGTAAGCTAATATGGCACGGTAATTGTACTTTATTTCGTAAGGCATTCAGCCACAAACGGCAACATATATCAAAAACTGAAAGCTAATGATCTAAGGCATTATTGACAATGTTGGCAGGCAGGAAAGGAGGTAAGGAAGCTGCACACATGTGTTGTTCTTTAAAATCTATAGGAGGAAGGGAGCTGTGGGAGTTCTAGACAACTGCCCTGAAGTGAGGAAAGGAGAGAGGTTAATACTCTTTTCTTTATTTCTGCACTAGTCAGTGTTAGAAAGCAACTGTTTCTGTGATTCTTTGCCATTGTCACATGACAGAAGACTCTGGAGGAAACAGAGGTCGCTGAGAAACTGGTTCAGCTGCAGACTTTGCTTTTGCCAACCCAAAGCAGCCAAAAATCATGAGTCAGACCTCTAAAAAAGATTTTAAAAATCAACTTTGGGTACATTTTGTCTGTCTTCTGGTTTCTAAGCCTTTTGGCTGCTCTTGGCTCATGTTTTCAAGTTTTTCTCTGCAAGCTTGAGGGCTGGAAACTTACTGTTGTGTGTTTGGGGTGGGGGTGTTATTTAAATGGAGGCAAAGTTTCTCACCATCACATGATTGCAGGAGTGGGGAATTTAAAACCCCCACCAAATATGATAAAACCATGAGTTGGCAAAACAGACCTGCAGCCATAAAGGATCAATACTGTACAGAAAAAAAAGGTTGCCAGATGTGATTTTTTATGCTTTAATAGGCTTATGGATTATCAACCCTTCTTTTTATAATAGCCTATCAGAGGAAGCAAAACATTATGATTTCTCCCTCTTAAAGAAAGCAAGCAAGCCAGGAAATATTTAATTAGCTACTTCCAGCTCCTCCCATCACCTGGAGCCCACCCATATTCCAGATCAGACTTCCATGCTTAACTCTTGGCCTTCCCTAGGCTTATGAACTTGGAGGGGGGGGAGGGGGAATCTTCAGGGTGAGGTGGCTTTCTCTGAAAATACATTTTCCAAGACATCAGCATCATTTTTAATACCCATATCCAAACCCTTAAACTATAACATTACTTTGGTCTACTCATGTCTGTGTTTTTTATATGATGTACATCACCATAATATAAGGCCTAAGAAAGTGAGAGAAGTCTGTTTTTAAGACTACAAAATGAACACACACGCAGGAGGTATAGAATTTAACTCTGCCAAGTTCCATTAAAAAAAGACAAAAGAGTAAGAAACTGGATAAACCAGATTTAAATTGCATGGAAATCTGGTTTTATATGCCCTTAGACACATCTTTTTAAAATCAGCAAACGCCTTTTTAAAATTCTTCACTTGTATTCAGCTTTGTCCTTCCAGAGATTTTTCCCCCCTTACATTTTTATCTTTTACCCTTTGTTTTCTATTCACTCATTTTTAATGACCATTTTTCTAATACCACATTCACCTCAAGTGACATTTAGCTGATGTAATAGAACCCTTTTAAATCAGTAACAATCAATTTTATTACTATAAAAAACTTTGGGAAAGGACATGAAATACATAGCATGTAATTAGTTTGGGGGAAACTAGCTTTAACAAGCCTTCTTCTCAACAAATCAAATATAATTGAAAGGAAATTTAAAAGCTATAAAACTATGTACGTAATAGGTGTGAACATGCATGCTGCACATGGCACAGTATATAAACATACTTCATTTCAACATCACACATACCCTTTAAAGGGGGAAGAAGGGTGCTGGAAAGCCATGAAAGGGACAGGATGCCCAACTGTAACTTAAAAAGATAACCGTATAGGAGATATGAGATATTCAGTGAAAGTTTGTATTTCTAGAGCAACCAAAGACTCACATTGGAGTTATTGGCTGTGTTTGGACACTCAACGAATTCTGCTGGGTGGAGACTTCTCCCTCTACTCCATCTGTTGCAATGGTGATTTCCATATCATATGACCCCTAAGGATGACAGATACTTACCTGATTTTCTGAGTCGTTTTCTTCCTTGTTGGTTAGTTGAATACCTTTGTTTCAAACGTGTGAAGGATACAAGAAATATTTCCACACTTTGCCATCAGTCATTTAGCACCAGCAAACCCATATTTAAGTAGCAATTCAGCAGCCTTTCAATCTGCCACATGAAGCCAACAACAAGGAGAGCAGCAGAATACGGACCCTGGACTTCAGAAAAGCAGACTTTGACAACCTCAGGGAACTGATGAGCAGGATCCCCTAGGAGAATAACATGAGGGGGAAAGGAGTCCAGGAGAGCTGGCTGTATTTTAAAGAATCCTTATTGAGATTACAGGGACAAACCACCCGGATGTGTAGAAAGAACAGTAAATATGGCAGGCGACCAGCTTGGCTTAACGGTGAAATCCTTGCTGATCTTAAACACAAAAAAGAAACTTACAAGAAGTGGAAAATTGGACAAATGACCAGGGAGGAGTATAAAAATATTGCTCAGGCATGCAGGAGTGAAATCAGGAAGACCAAATCGCACTTGGAGTTGCAGCTAGCAAGAAATGTTAAGAGTAACAAGAAGGGTTTCTTCAGGTATGTTAGCAACAAGAAGAAAGTCAAGGAAAGTGTGGGCCCCTTACTGAATGAGGGAGGCAACCTAGTGACAGAGGATGTGGAAAAAGCTAATGTACTCAATGCTTTTTTTGCCTCTGTCTTCACGAACAAGGTCAGCTCCCAGACTACTGCACTGGACAGCACAGCATGGGGAGGAGGTGACCAGCCCTCTGTGGAGAAAGAAGCAGTTTGGGACTGTTTAGAAAAGCTGGACGAGCACAAGTCCATGGGGCCGGATGCGCTGCACCCGAGAGCGCTAAAGGAGTTGGCAGATGTGATTGCAGAGCCATTGGCCATTATCTTTGAAAACTCATGGCAATCGGGGGAGGGCCCGGATGACTGGAAAAGGCTAATGTAGTGCCCATCTTTAAAAAAGGGAAGGAGGGGATCCTTGGAACTACAGGCCAGTCAGCCTCACCTCAGTCCCTGGAAAAATCATGGAGCAGGTCCTCAAGGAATCAATTCTGAAGCACTTAGAGGAGAGGAAAGTGATAAGGAACAGTCAGCATGGATTCACCAAGGGCAAGTCATGCCTGACTAATCTAATTGCCTTCTATGACGAGATAACTGGCTCTGTGGATGAGGGGAAAGCAGTGGACGTGTTGTTCCTTGACTTTAGCAAAGCTTTTGACATGGTCTCTCACAGTATTCTTGCCAGCAAGTTAAAGAAGTATGGGCTGGATGAATGGACTATAAGGTGGTTAGAAAGCTGGCTAGATTGTCAGGCTCAATGGGTAGTGATCAATGGCTCCATGTCTATTTGGCAGCCGGTATCAAGTGGAGTGCCCCAAGAGTTGGTCCTGGGGCCGGTTTTGTTCAATAACTTCATTAATGATCTGGAGGATGGCGTGGATTGCACCCTCAGCAAGTTTGCAGATGACACTAAACTGGGAGGGTACAGTGGACAAGAAGCTGGATATGAGTCAACAGTGTGCCCTTGTTGCCAAGAAGGCCAATGGCATTTTGGGATGTATAAGTAGGGGCACTGCCAGCAGATAGAGGGACGTGATCGTTCCCCTCTATTCGACATTGATGAGGCCTCATCTGGAGTACTGTGTCCAGTTTTGGGCCCCACACTACAAGAAGGATGTGGAAAAATTGGAAAACGTCCAGCGGAGGGCAACAAAAATGATTAGGGGACTGGAACACATGACTTATGAGGAGAGACTGAGGGAACTGGGATTGTTTAGTCTGCGGAAGAGAAGAATGAGGGGGGATTTGATAGCTGCTTTCAACTACCTGAAAGGGGGTTCCAAAGAGGATGGATCTAGACTGTTCTCAGTGGTAGCAGATGACAGAACGAGGAGTAATGGTCTCAAGTTGCAGTGGGGGAGATTTAGGTTGGATATTAGGGAAAAAATTTTCACTAGGAGGGTGGTGAAGCACTGGAATGCGTTACCTAGGGAGGTGGTGGAATCTCCTTCCTTAGAAGTTTTTATGGTCAGGCTTGACAAAGCCCTGGCTGGGATGATTTTGTTGGGGATTGGTCCTGCTTTGAGCAGGGGTTCAGACTAGATGACCTCCTGAGGTCCCTTCCAACCCTGAGATTCTATGATTAGTTATATAGTTAAGAACTGGGAGTTTGGACACTGAGACAAAGGAGACATGAAATGAGGCACAGCAGGAAATGGGATGAGTGAGGCTCTAGGAATTGTTAGCAGAGGCTCTAGGCATATATGTAGAGAAGCAGATTGTGTTTTCTTTTAACTATAGAAGATACAGAAAACAGACAAGTCTCTTCTTTCTCCACCTAGTGCACCTTAGTCTATGCCAGTCCCATAACAGGTTCTGAACTTGACCTTCACAGCCTGCTGCTGCTGCAAAACCTGACCTTAGAATGGAAGGGAGTAACCCTCAATGCACCAAGATCATGTTCAACTCAGCACAGCTGGCTGGCAAAGCAAAGGTGGCTCTAAACCAGCTCTATACCCACCCCATCCATGGGCTGACTGCGAACGAAACCAACCCTTGGTACAAATTAGAGTAGCTTTAGATTTTCTCTAAATCAGGTTAGCAAGAAGAGTCTCCTAGAAACTATTCTGTTGGCCAGAGATCAGCAGAGCACATCATGCTCCAGCCTGCTGTCCCCAGCTGACCTCATGTCCTTGGCACTGGGGATTCTTCAGAAATTTTTGTCCCCTACTCTGTTCACAAATTACCAGCAGAGATTGCAATTATCACCACTTTGTTGTGTTTTCTTAAAATGTGCAAACAAAATTTATGCTGATAAATTGTATCATGTAAATTGTTCACAGACCGTCTGCTACAAGTATTCATCCTTGGTTCAGGAAAGACTTAAGCATGTGCTTAGCTCCTATTGAAGAACTGATGAAGTATTTCCCTGAATTGGGGCCTAGTTGAGCTGTCCAATTCGTCATTCAGGTCACATGATATTGCCATTGTTCCTTAACTGGATGACCTAAGCTTTATAGACAGATGGCGTGCATGAAAAAATTCTTTGTGACCGATTCCCCCATAGTATTGAAGCACAGGGAAGAGAACTCTGTAGAAGAGTTCAGGTAAGAAAAGCCAAAGGAATGTAGAAAATTTAAAATCTTGTTATGGCTTCTTTTGCATAAGAGCATTAAATTTTTTTCAAGCAAACAGTAAAAACTACAACTATGTAAAACACTGGTCATATCATTTTATTTCTCTATCTTCTCTACCTTGGTCTATCTTGTCTATTAAGATCGTAAGATCCTTAGGGCAGAGACTGTTTTATAACGTAACTGTACAGTACCTAGCACAATGGCGCTTCAATCACACAAGGCCTTCAGACACTAGTACAATACATGTAATTATCTGAGCAATATTACTGCTCACTACTTGTACAAGTGCCTGTCATTACTTATTCATACTGTATTTGCTCAACTTTTGCAGGAAGCAAAAGCAAAGGGGAATAAAACCTCATTCACCAACTGTTCACAAAAAAGCCAACAAACAGGGTTGCAAGTACTAACAAAAAGTCAGTCATTGAAACTTCAGTTAGTAGGGTTTATTTGCAAGGACAAATATATATACATTTTTGCTGTATTTGCCTAATTCTTATATAATCTTATGCCTATATACATTTCCATGCCCAGATAATACAAAAAGGCTCCATTTATATGTATGTGCTATTCTCCCCCTCCCACACACACGTACACAGAGTGGTAACAGGAAATAACTGCATACTCATTTGGGGACATGAAAAAAAAAGTTATCGAAGTTATGTTAAAAGATAGGAAACAATGGGTAGGAATAAATGGTCTGTTTTCAGAATGGAGATAAATAGTGATGTCCCCCAAGGGTCTGTACTGGGACCAGTCCTATTGAACATATTCATAAATGATCTGGAAAAAGGGGTAAACAGTGAGGTGGCAAAATTTGCAGATGATAGTTAAGTCCCAGGCAGACTGTGAAGAGCTACAAAAGGATCTCACAAAAGTGGGTGACTGGGCAACAAAATGGCAGATGAAATTCAATGTTGATAAATGCAAAGTAATGCACATTGGAAAACATAATCCCAACTATACATATAAAATGATGGGGTCTAAATTAGCTATTGAAGCTAATTTAGCTCTCAAGAAAGATTTTGGAGTTATTGTGGACAGTTCTCTGAAAACAGCCATTCAATGTGCAGCGGCAGTCAAAAATAGTGAACAGAATGTTGGGAGTCATTAAGAAAGGGATAGATAATAAGAGACAATATATTGGTACACCAAATAAATCCATGGTACGCCCACATCTTGAATACTGTGTGCAGATATGGTTGCCCCATCTCAAAAAAGATATATTAGAATTGGAAAAGGTTCCAAAAAAGGGCAACAAAAATGATTAGGGGGTATGGGACGGCTGCCATATGAGGAGAGATTAATAAGACTGGGACTTGTCAGCTTGGAAAACAGACGACTAAGGGGGATATGACAGAGGTCTATAAAGTCATGACTGCTGTGGAGAAAGTAAAGAAGGAAGTGTGATTTACTCCTTCTCATAACACCAGAACTAGGAGTCACCAGATGAAATTAATAGGCAGCAGGTTTAAAAACAAACAAAAGTAAGTATTTTTTCCACACAATGCAGTCAACCTGTGGAACTCCTTTTTTGAGCCCTGTTATAGTCTTGGCCTTCACAACATCCTGTGGCAAGAACTAGATAAGTTCATGGAGGATAGATCCATCAATGGTTATTAGCCAGGATGGGCAGGGATGGTGGCCCTAGCCTCAATTTGCCAGAAGCTGGGAATGGGCGACAGGATGGATCACTTCATTACCTGTTCTGTTCATTCCCTCTGGGGTACCTGGCATTGGCCACTGTCAGAAGACAGGATGCTGGGCTAGATGGACCTTTGGTCAGACCCAGTATGACCATTCTTATGTGCTATTTTCTGTATAGATGACCTGGTAGCCCCAACAGCCCGTGAGGAAAACATATTGAGAGTTGCATAGTGGCTCAATACACCAAGGTGACCCCACTGGCTATTCTCCAATTACCAGAGCTACAGATGAGATATCAAGCTGAAAGCTGATGTTGGCACCATAATAAATATCTGTCTCCAAATATGCTAGCCTAAGTGAGCATTCGTCTCATAGCTAGACTCCTGTTTCCAAAACGGGGTAGAAACAGCTGGGCATTATTTTACATTTATGACTTTGACTGTGGTAAATACATGAATAATTTATATGAATTGCCTGGGTGAAGATCAATGAACACCTTGCAATATCATTTGCTGTGTGTGAAGTAATATCAGAACAAGACAAATAAGAGCCACACACTTCTGCTTAATTGGGACAGAAGTGCGCCCTAAAATTAACAATATACCTTTTAATGACAGCATAAATTGCACCTCGAAATAAATGGGGCCAAATTCCATTCCATTTACATCAATGTTAATCTGGAGTA